>NC_083361.1:27340297-27525297 GCF_030254825.1 Meriones unguiculatus
TGAGCTGTGCTTTCTCCAATCTGATCCTTGGAAAAGCTGGATCTGGGGGACTGAGGATGGGCTTTTGGTATTTTATGTACAGAAGAACTGATGTAGTTGTCCTGTGGTTAAAAGAAAAAAGGAAAAGAAAAAGAACAAAAGGAAGGGGCGAGCGCAACAGAGTAGTTGGCACAGTGCCCGGTGTGTAAAATGCTGACCGAGTTCAAGCCCCCAAACCCACGAGAAAACAGGGCATGCCAGTCTTCACCTGTTAGCCGCGTGCTGGAGCGGCAGAGATAGGAGGCTCTCTGGGGTTGGCTACCCCAAATTACTAGGACTTTGGTTAGGATTCATCGTTTTACGGATCGAGGTGGGGAGATGCGTTATCACTACATTGATGCTCACCAACCATTACCACGATCTGCACTTCCGCTTTGGAATCCTTATTAACGTCTCTTGCTAACGCTTGCTGGCCTTGTGGGTGATGGCCAACTGACTTCTTATTCAACAGCAAAGAGCATGTCTGCTGTGAAGTTTTAGTCCTGGTCACCTCATAAATACTTTATAAGATCCGTGGTTTACGTTCAAAGTCAAACAGCAGGAAGAGCTAGCTGGGTGCTCAGCAAGTTTCTTTATCTCCTGTGTGTTAGGGTGAGGACAGCTGAATGCCTTCTTCTAGATTCCATAATCAACAGACACCTGGGACAAAAATGTTTTATGTGAGGGACAAAAATCCCAGAATCAGCAAGAATGAGTACCAAGCAAAGCGAGGCAGGAAAGCCCGAGAAAGAATGCTGGGGACAGCTCCGCACACTGGCCACAGTGTCTCATGGCTGCCTACAGAGGTATAACTAGTTGCCTGGAAGTCTGCAGAGAGGCCACACAGCCCCAGGTCAGTGGGCGGGAGGACGAGAGAGTTGGCATCTCAGTCTCCTCTGTCCGCCCCACTGGAATTGACTTTCCCTCACTTCTGGATGGGTTTATCAGGCTGTCGGCAAGTGCGGCAGCAAGTGCTTTGCTCTGTGGAGGGACGTTTCTGTGGCATGTGGAGACTGTGGGAGGACCGGAGACTTCAGAGAGGTGGCTGATGAGCCGGGAGCAGCAGTGTCTCTACTGAGTCGGTGAGTAAGGCAGACCAAGTGATCACACCCAGGGGAGAGGTGAGGCTGGGAGACCATGAGAAGGTTAGTACTGTTGGTAGGTCAGTTGACCAGGCTACCAACAGTACTAACCTGATGGGGTTGTGACAACGAAATACATCGCTTGCATTAAATCCTAGATTAAACGAGATGCTGAAAAGGCACCCCATGGGCGGAGCAGGCTCTTAAGTACTGTTAGCTGGAAAGAAATTCAATTTATAATCTTTTCCCCCCTACAGACCCTGGTCTTTGTGAAATGCTTAGAAAAGTCCTCCCCATTCAGCTATTACAAAAATAGAATCCATCTGGATCTTATTTTGCTGTAAGAAATGAGGTCAGATCCATGTTTTATGTTTTCCCACATGACTTGCCACCAGTCCAACCAGCACGTACGCAATAGTTCATATTTCTCCGTTGGCTTTGAAGTTTGATTTCTAACAGAGCAGGTTTGTGTCTTTATTTGCTAATTTATTAGCTCTTGTGTTTCATAGGAGTATGTGTAAATTCTATTGTACTGTGTCAGGATCGTGGCTTTATGACAGTCAAGTGTTGCTGGGCATTTCCAAATTCTGCTCTTTCTTTTCAGAGGAGACCCCTGCTTAATTCTATAGCTAGAATTTTAGATAAAGTTATGTGTTTGGTTTTCTTCTTCTTCTTCTTCTAAATAAGAGGTGGTTATGGGAAAAGTAAAGCGAGAGAAATATTGCATGTTTTCTGTCACATGGGGAATCTACATTTTGATATAAAAATCTAAATTAAACAAATATTTTATTTAGCTAGATGTGCTAGTGCACACCTTTAAGCCCAGAATTTGGGAGGCAGACACAGACAGACTTTTGTGACCTCTGGGCCAGCATCACCTACAAAGCCAGTTCCATTCCAGGCCACCCAGGGCTACATAGTGAGACTCAAATTTTTTTTTTTTTATATTCATTCACTGAGTCCATTTAGTGCTGCTTGTCTGAGCTGCGTGGGGAACCCTCTCAGGGACTGCATCTCTCCCCCAGCATCTGTCGGCTTACAGGAGCCCCTTGGATAGGTGTGAGGCTTTGCGAACTGAGGGTTTGGCTGGCTGGATCTTGTGCAGGTCTTGTGCGCACAGTTGTGTCTGCTGAGAGTTTGTGTGAGCAACTGCCCTGGCACATCTGGCAGAGTTTTGGACCAGTCATCGATCTGCTTCTTCCGGCTTTTTAGAATTTTTCTGATCTCGGGGTCTTAGCAGGGAAGGGGTGTGGTATAGATGCCCCCGTCAGAGCCGAGCACTCCAACGGCTCTTATTCTCTATATGTTGACTGTTTGTGGTGTCTGTATTAACTGCCATCTACTCCAAAAATCTTCTCTGATGAAGGCTGGGGTAGAAAATAAGAATTTAGTGGCTGTCTTATTAATATGCTCATTTAGCAGAATAATAGTGGTAGGCTCTTTCCTGGAGCCTATGACTTAGCCAGACATGGGACTTTGGTACCATTTGTGGTGTGGGTTTTAAACCCAATTGAAAAGTGTTTGTGCCACTATCGTACCAATGGGCACATCTTGCCAGTGTAGTTGTTACTGTAACTTGCTGGGTTCACAGCTGGGTGAGAGTATTGGTGACCGTTTTCACTCTGGCAGTGTGCATAGAACCTTCTACATTAGGAGAGCTAGCCAGTAGTGATGAAGCTTCCCGGCCAGTAGCAGACTGAGTAAAATCTAAATTAAAACATAAGTATACACGTACGATATGAAAGCAGAAAGGGGATATATTTAGGGGAGAGAATACAAGGGAAGGCAAGGTGGGGTAATATGGGCAAAGTGCCATGGTACACATGTCTAAAAATGTGATAATGAAACCTATTATCTATAAAAATAAGTAACAATACAACATTTAAAATAATTCTTCTAAATATACTATTCGTGTTTAATTAGGAACCATAACATTTATGGCTTAAACCTGGGAAAGCTCATGCTGGTGAGACAGAACCACCTTCTGAAAGTTTTCCTCTGACCTCCACACACATACCAGGGTTCCTGAGCATTCATGCTCACCCACACACCCACACAACACACACACTTAAAAACAATGAGCCCTCCCCTTCTACCTACTCAAGGCTTAGTATTAGTAGAATTTTAAGATTTCCTGTGAGTACCAGGCACTTCTTGTTATATTATTGTTACATAATTTATGACTTCCTATAGTTGTCTTAATTTTACTTGACTGCTGCTAACACATCAGGAATCTATTACTGTTTGTTTGTTTGTTTGTTTGTTTGCTGTTTTGGAGACAAAGTCTTACTCTGCAGCCCTGGATGGCCTGGCACTCACTATGTAGATCAGACTGGCCTTGAACTCACAAAAATCTGCCTGCCTCTGCTGCCCAAATGCTGAGATTAAAGTTATGGGTCACCGTGCCTGGCTAGGAATCTATTGCTTTCAATTGTAATAAGTTTACAGTTACATCTGATTGATTTGCCCCTATTTCAAAGGATGCAATTCAATGACTTTTAGCAGCATGATCAGTTGTTGAAGTTGGTCTTATGGTATTTTCATTCTCCTTCAAGATCTTTCATGCCTATTCACTGTTTGTCTCCATCCTTCTCCTCATCCCAGGTCAATACCTGCCTTAAAAAAAAAAAATTAGCTTCCTTGGCCTGGTGGTAGGATACACATCTTTAATCTCAGCACTCAGGAGGCAGAGGCAGAGACAGGTTGATCTTTGAGTTTAAGGCCAGCCTGATCTACAGAGCAAGTTCTACAGGTCTACACAGAGATACCCTTTATCCGTCCCCGTCCCCACCCCCACCAAAATCAGACCCCACTTTATGAGTAAAGGCTGCATCTCAGACTCTTGCCGAGTCTGTTGTGTTGTGTATGGTGCGTGGCGATTTTCCCTTGTGGAAGATTATCAGTTGTTTAGCATTGTCATTGTAATTGTTAATTCACCATCATTTTTTGCTCCTTTCTCTCTCATGTCAGAATCTGGTGCAGCCTGTGTTGAAGACACACTATTCCACAGTAATTTTGTTTTTCCATCTACATGATTACAGTAATTTTTCAGCTACACGGAATCCCCACATAGAAAACTCCCTGAAAATACGCTCACAGCATGCATGAAATACTACTTTTAGCCTCTGTGTGTCTTTGATGTCCTCAGATCACACAAAGAGTCTGAATTTAGAGTCCAAGTCTGTAGAAAGTGCTGGTCCATATGTTCAAATTGTCAAGAGAAACCAGTCCCCCTTTCTGACCCAGAGCCCATATTTGCCTGGAAGCTTCCTGTGGCCATCTCAGCTGTAACTCCCAACACTGTGGGAGGGGGTTGTTTTCTGCCCTCTTATCCCCCCACAAATATAGGAACCCAAATCCCTAGATCAGTGGTTCCCAACCTACGGGTTGAGACTGATTTGTGGGTCTAAAGACCTTTTCACCGGGAACAAATATCAGATATCCAGCATATCAGATATTTATATTACAGTTCATAACAGCAGCAAAATTACAATTATGAAGTAGCAGCAATAAAATAATTTTATTGTTGGGAATGAGCCCAACATGAGGAACTGTATTAAAGGGTTACAGCATTAGGAAGGTTGAGAATCATTGTCCTAGATTATTAAATTTTGCATTTCCTCCTATTCTCTATAAATTTCAAAGTCAGTTTATATATGTACATACATATATACATCTATGTAAGTGTGGTGTGGGTGCGTGTGCGTGTGTGTAACTGTTGTTGTTGTTCTGACTTTCAAATCTCCCATTTCTGAGATGTGGCCATGTCCCACTATTTCCTCTAGGATTACCTACTTATTTAAAAGTATATTTGTCTTAAATATGTGTGTGTGTACATATCTGTGATTTTATACCCAGAATGAAATCAATATTCACACATGAAGAAAGGATGAAGCTATCTGGAAGCTTTTATATATAGTAATAAAGATCTATCAAATACATAGCATGGAAAGATAGTTTATGCACCTTAATATGCGAAGGGCTCCCAAGCGGTTAGAGAGATGATTGAATGGGTACTCTCTGCCTCAGCTGACCTTGTTCCCTTCTCTCCTCGGTGTATAAAACATATAGGATTTCTTTTATTTGTTTACTGTTTGGACAAGATCTCATGTAGCTGAGGCAGGCCTAGAACTTGGTAAACAGCTGAGGTTGCTCTGAATTTATCATCCTGCCTCAGTCTCCCACGCGCTGGGATCTCAGGGTAATCTGCTGCACCTACAACATGCTAGGGGTTTGTTTGCCTTTTATGATTTCTTGTCCCTGTGCTTAATGGTCTGAAGTGTAACAAAGTACTTACATATCTGTGTGCATGGGCCAGACACACACACACACACACAGGGATGTTGGTGGTGAGCATGGCACATATGCTATCATCAGCGCCGACGGAGGTGGGAATTGACTGGACCAGGACAATTTTTTTTTTTTTTTCCTAGAAGGCACAGTGTTCCCGGTTTTCAGGGTTTAAAAAGCTCCCTCCTTACCATGTTTAAGTGAAAAAGTTGCCCCAAGCGGGACTGCTTGCCCGAGACTGTGAACACTCCTGTGCAGGCCCTGTGGGATATGCACAAAGAAACGGCATCTTCTAAACCGAGTCAACACTTCTCAGGAGATGAAAAGTCAATGGATGACCCGTTCTTGAAGGAAAAAGTTCACCCTTCTTAGACATCTAGGAAATGCAACTTAAAATTGCCTTGAGGCTCTGTCTCGCCCCATGCAGAATGACCTGCATCAAGAAACCATACGACAAACCTCCTTGAGTTTGAGGCCAGCCAGCCTGATCTACATGAAGAATTCCAGGGCAGCCAGGGGCACAAAGTGAGTCCTGTAATTAAAAAAATAATAATAATAATTAAAAAAAAGATAAAGAAAAGAAATTACTTTGTAGTGTTCATTTTTAAACTGTTTTATTTGGGGTTCCTTAAAGCCTCTCCCTACCAACCCCCAACCCTAAGTATAAAAGAGAAGGTTAGTGGGGAGAGGGGCGCCGACCCTTTTCTTTTCCCGGCTGTGTAGGGTTGATGGGTTATTTTAAGGCTATACCAATCTGGGTCAATGGCTAACCCAGCCAGCAGTCTCCTCCAAGCTGTTGCGCCCCGAAATGTTTCTCTCGTTCTGTCTGCTCCAAACCACCACACCGTCCATCTCTGGTCTATTCAAACTGCTACATGCCATACTTTCTCTTTCTGGGTTCTCATCTTTATCTCCTCAGAGCCTTGGATCATACCCCTCTCCATGCCCCAGGAGGCAGGCCATTACCAGCTGTCAAAGGCCACGCCCCACAAGAGACAATTATTAGCTGTGGACAAACTAAAGCCCAACTAAAATCCCACACTTGGTATTAAAACAAAAACATATTTACATAACATAGCTGAGCTTATAGAGAAATCCAAACTTCCATTCCATTCCATGACAACAAAGGTAGGTCAGCCCAGGGGTGGGGGGTTAAACGGGTGCAACTACTAAGGCAGCCAGTGTGCAGATATCCCAAAAAGCTAAAAATAGAACTACCATGTGTTCCTGCCAAAACTCCCCCGGGCATAGAGCTGCATGAAGATCAACATGTCACAGAGATGCTTGCACAGCTGTGTTCCTAACGGCCAGAAAATCAAACCCACCTAGATGTCCGCCAATAAGTGAGTGAATAAAAAGAATATGACACAAGCTCTGGAGAGATGGATGGTTCAGTGGTGAGGAGCACTTAGTGTGGCTGCAGAGGACCCAGGTTCAGTTCCCAGCACCCACGTGATGGCTCACAACCATTTAGAATTCCAGTTCCAGGGGATCCAATGACCTCCCATGGTATACATACACACACACAGGCAAACTCGCACAGGAAAAATTTAAAGAAGCAAATGTGGTACATACACAGAATGGAATTTTATGTAGCCATAAAGAAAATGAAATCGTGACATTTGTAGTAAAATGGTTGTAACTGGAGATTATTAGGTTAAGTGAAATAAGCCTGACTCCAGAAAGACCAATACCACATGTTTTCCCTTACGCTCTGAGCCTTGAATTTAAATTGTGGTGCGTCCGTGTTTGCGTGCGTGCGTGCGTGCGTGCGTTTAGGTTATGAAGCCAGAGAATGACTCAGGAGAGGTGAGGAAGAGATTTTAAGGGAAGTAGAAAGCAAGGTAATGGAATACATATGATAAGGCAGAAAGGGGCCTATCTGGGGGAAGGAAGAAAAGCAGCTGGATGGGGAGGCGACATGGGGACAGGGAAGCAATTGATAAGATACAATGACACATCTCTGTAAGGATGCTGTAGTGAAACCCATCGCTTTGTGTACTAACTTAAAAATTAAATTTAACAGAAAAGCCTTCCCTTGCTTCTCTTAATTGGTCCTTTATGCAAATTGCTTCTTAGCCCGAATTCCCAGAGTGCTGAAGTAACGAGGCTGGTCACCCAGCCAAAGTCCGCTCAGGCTGGGCAGTGGGTGGGCGTGCTCCTTTCCAACCAATTCCTTTGGCAACGCTCCAGGCCACGCTCCTACGGAACTCGGCTCTTCTTCCAGATGAGTGTGTCTGTTTCTACTGAAAGCTTTTAGCCATGCTTTGAGGCTTGGCCTCGCCAAACACAAGCAAGGCGCAGCAGCGCAAGCAGACAGAGTAGCTGCAAATAGGGCCGCTTCTGGTGCCGGCTCTGTTCGGGGTGCATCATGGGGGACGGAAATCCCACAGTGTGAAAAAGATGTAAGGAAGCCGACACAGTGCTTCAGAAATCTGGTTTCCTTATGCGACGGTGAACTTCTTCAGAGGACGCATTTGGTCTCACTGCTAAATATAACAGGAGATTGACAGCAGTTGCAAAACGGTCCACATCAAGTGTGTTTCCAATACTGAGAAGCCATCCGAGAGGAATGATACTTGCGGTCACTGCAAATACGCATCAAGATAGGAGCGCGGTTTCTCTTTCCCTCTCTTTCTCTCTGTGTGTGCCTGTGTCTGGTGCATTGGCCCCTTCTCCTACCCTCACCCCTCTCTCTGGAAGGCAGGGTCTCATGTAGCTTGGGTTAGTCTCAAACTCACGATATAGCTGAGGAGAACCAGGAAGTGCTGATCCTCCTGCCTCTCATTCTCCTGCCTCCTTTCCTCCAGCCATGCTGGGATTGCTGTCATTCACCACTTCGTTCAGTTTGTACAGTGCTGGGGAACTGAACCGAGGGCTTTGTTCTTGTTAGGCAAACAAATCCATTGAGCCACATCCCAACCCTACAGTTGTCTCCTGCTGCTAATGACTCACACAGTCAGCTTCTTTCTTGGGTGATTATCCAATTCCCTCATTAGGGGAAGGAAAGGGGTGGCTCCTGCCTCCCACCGTCAGATACAAGGGGCTTCCACAGCTTGAGGGCAGCAAGAATGGCCGGGATTCTCCTTGCAGGATCCAACAGTTTTTCTAGATGGCAAATATCTTTGGCTTTGAAACCCGCATGGTCTCCTCGGCTGCATGGAAGTTGACCCTAAGCAAATGTCTGGGTTCTACCCGATTTTATTTGTGGAACAGATTTGGCTTCAGTGTGCCCACCCTGCTTTTGAACCTATTCTGTAATGAAGCGCCATGACCACACGAATGGATCCACACTCAAAGATAGTCTTTGCATACGTGCAGCTCCTGGACACAGTTTGAATCAACAGTATAGAGCAACTCCTTTCTTAGAGAAGCGCTTGTTTTCTGTGCATGTGTGCTCCTGGGTGCATACATGTGTGTTGTGTGTATGCAGGAGCCCACAGGTCTCAGGAGAGACATCATGCTCCCCTGGAACTGGAGTCGTAGTTACGAACCTCCGTATGGGTGCTGAAAATTGGACCCAGGTTCTCTGCAAGAGTAGAGAACCTCCCCCAGCCCTTAGAACTGCAGGCCGGAGGAGCATGAGAGATGGAACCCATCACCACAGGCTGAGGCCAGTAGAAAGTAGACAGTACGGTATGGCAGGGGCCTTCTCTTAAGGCAGTAGCCCTTGGCCAACTGACTTTCTGTGCTCCCTTGACTTCTTCTTTTTTTTTAAATATATTTTTTTAAAGATTTATTTATTTATTTTATTACGTATACAGTGTTATGCTTGCATGTGTGCCTACAGGTCAGAAGAAGGTACCAGATCTCATTATAGATGGTTGTGAGCCACCATGTGGTTGCTGGGAATTGAACTCAGAACCTCTGGAAGAACAACCAGTGCTCTTAACCTCTGAGCCATCTCTCCATCCCCTCCCTTGACTTCTTAAGAGTCTGTTGGAGCTGGGAGAATGAACAAGATGAGGTTTTAAAAAAAATATTTATTTTTATTACTTTAAGTGTGTGTGTGTGTATGTGTGTGTGTCTGAGTGTTGGTACCTGCATATAAGTTCAGGTGCCTGCAGAGGCCAGAGGTTTCAGAACCCCTGAAGCTGGGGTTACAGGTGGCTGCGAGCTACTCAGTGTGGGTATGGGAACCTAAGGAGAGCTGAGCCATCTTCCAGCCCATAGACATTTTATATCGAAGGACATCAAATGAGTTGGAAACATTTTCCTTAGTTGTCATTATCTTCTGTTATTTTGACAAATTAAATTTGACTTAAGCTATAATAGATTTTTTTTTTTTTGCCTCAAGTATTTACTTATTCAGTTTCACAGAAGTGAAATTTAACAATCTTTATTGATGGCTTTAGATCTTTTAGAATTAAAAGTCTTCCTCATTTTAAGATCATAAAAAAAGAAAATCTCCATTCTTTTTTCTGCTACTTTATCATTATTTTGTTCTGTATTTCCAGATCCAATCTTCTAGAATCCATCCTGAGACACAAAGTGAGGTACAGCTCAAGCCGAAATTTATCCTCATTAGTCACATATTCCCTATTTACAACTTCATTTTTTTGCATGTGTTTGTCTGTGTGGTGTGCATGCATGCATACATGTTTGCCTGTATGTGTGTATGCAAGTGTGAGCACACACATGCATATTTATGTGTACATGTGTGTGTAAGCCCAAGACTGACATTGAGAGTCTTCCTCAGTCATTAGCAGAGCAATGGTGGTGCTTACCTTTAATCCCAGCACTCACGAGGCAGAGGCAGACAGATCTCTGAGAGGTCAAGGCCAGCCTGGCCTGCAGAGAGAGTTCAAGGACAGCCAGGGCTACACATGGAAACCCTGCCTCAAAGAACCAAAAGAAGTAAGTAAGTAAGTAAGTAAGTTCCTCACCTGCCCCTAGAGGTGTTGCAGGTGTGGCTGCAGTGTCACGTGTGCATTGAAGAGAGAGGATATATCTACACTCAGTGTTCTGACCTATAAACTTCTGAATGATTCCTGAAAAAAAGCAAGCCCGGGGAGACCACCAGACCAGCACCCGACAAGCCTGGATGGGCTCCCAGGATAGGGAGCAAGCCAGAGACTACAAGAACCGTGCCTGGGACCACCGTCCCTGGGTGGGAGTGAGCCGGAGAGAGACAAATCTGGTAAGGGGCCTAAGGGGGTCAGGGGTGGGTGAGGAGCAAGCCCGAGACCACTAGACTGGCTCCATGGGCCCAGAGAGGGAGCTGGCCTGAGATGACCACCAGTCCAGCACTATGCAGGCCTGGGCAGACAGAGCACGCACAAGGTGAGTCCTGCTCAGTGTCGTAATGCACGAGCAGGGTATAGTGCTCCTGAGACCACTCAGAGACCCTGGACATGGCTAAGGGGAGAAAATAAGTGGTGGAGAAAGGGAAGAGAAAGAGAAACAGAAGGGTGTGGACACGGTGAAGAGAGGACATAGTGAAGAGAGGAAAAATTGGAGACTCAAGGATAGTAAGAAAACGCTTGATATGAGTAGCCAGTGATGCCACCTGGGGCCATGGTGGGGTCCTGGCATGTGCTGCCACAGGGGGCCTTGGCACTGCAGAGGTCTGTTATCACCAAAGGCCAAGCAGATGTTCCTGGTCTGGGCTAACACCCAGGGGAATGTTGATGTTTGAGGGCTGTGCAGAACTGGCCCCGCTCCTCCTTGGGCATTTTGGGAGTTGAGGGTGTGCTGCCCTAATGATACAAGCATGGAAGAGCTGGCCCTACCACTGTCTCCTGCTCAGTGGTATGGAGGAGGGGGAGATACCTTCATCCCCTTTCCCCTCTTACCATCCGCAGCAGGCAGGAGACCTGGCCCTGGGGTCATAAGAGCAGGAGAGCTGGCCATGCCCCTCATCTGCTGCAGCACTCAGGAAGGTGGGCTTTGGATCTCCCCTGGGCAGCAGAGTAGAGTTGGCCCTCGATGTGAGGGATTGCAGGTGAGCACAGGAGAGCTGGCCCTGCCTCTTCTCTGCTGGGCAGTGGCACAGAGGAGGGAGAGATGCTCTTCTCCCTTCCTTTGTTCCTCTATGCTTGGAAAGAGAGCTGGCCCCAGGGTTAAGACAGTGGGAGAACTGGCCATGTCCCTCACCAGCTGGGAGAGTGGGCCATGCACCTCACCTGAGCAGCAGAGTAGAGCTGGCCCTGGTTGCAAGGGATGCTGGTGAGTAGGCCCTGAGAGCACAAGAATGGGAGCGCCTGTGGGATGACCAGCTCAGTTACCTCTCAGGCCCAGATCCTGGGCTTTGAATTGTCCCACCCAAACATCTATCCCACTGATAAACTATACTGGAGTGTGTGAAGGCGCGGGTCCTACAGATCCAACCTACAGGATCATCATGGCATGGCAACAACAGGATATCCAAGAGGAGTCCCAGTGAGGGTTCAGTACTGACAGTGTAGCAGAAGCCAGAGGACTCATACCAGACCAACGAGTCACTGCAATGGTTGTTTGCAAGCAAGGAAGTGTGGACAAAGGGTATACTGTGGGATACACTGTGACACACCACAGCTTCTACAGAGAATTTTTTTTTCTGTCAGGGGAGGTAGAGGGTGGGTGCCAGGGGGTGGGGAGATGAGTAACATTGGGGTGCATGATGTGAAATTCACAAAGAACCAATAAAAAGTCTTCCTCTCTCACTCTCTACTTTGTTCACTGAGGAGGTTAGGTCTCAAATGAACCCATGAATATGAGCTCATGAGTAGTCTGGTACTCAGAGGATCTTGTTTCTGCCTTGCATGGAGTGGGATTGCTCTAGGCCTCCATGCCCACCAATGATGAGGGTGTGTTCACCTGCTTCGCTAGCTCCCCATCGCTATTTGCTAACATCTATTAATTATCCTCAGCTCTACCCTGATGACACTTGTACAGTCATTCTTGAATGCTCGTCAAATGGCTAAGACCTCTATCCGCCTAACGTGTGCAAAAAGAGAAATGTTAAGAGTCCAAGGGCCAGGGAGGACTACCTCAAAGAAGCGTCTTCTGGACGTGACACGGCAGTGGCGCTCACGAGCTCTCAGCAGCTGTGCAGCCTCCCCAGAATTGAGCCAGTCTGAGTTCCAGCCTACAGAAAGTCCAGTCTCTGCCTTCTTCTCATGCCAGTACCATGAAACAAGCTCCCAGTTGGCACCACCACATCATTCCGTTTGTGGCGCCCAGGCACAGCACTGAAGTGCTATAATCTTCTGAGCCATAAGAAGCCATGAGACACGCCCTATGGAAAAACACACTCGGTGTTCTACTTTGCTTTTTATTTCTGTGAAAAACTCTGTAAACAAAAAGAGAAAAGAGTTTATATTAGCCTACGGATTGTAGTCCGTCACTGAGGGAAACCATGGCAGGAGCTAAAGGCAGAAGCTTGGGGCAGAAACGGAAGCATAGACCATGGAGAAGGGCTCGTTAGTTAGTGGCTTGCTCCCAGGATCCCTTTTAGCCACATTTGTTTTAGAACACAGGCCCACACGCCCAGGGATGGTACCATCCCCAGTGGGATGGTCCCTTCTCTATTAATTAACAAGAAAATGTTCCACAGGCATGCCCAAAGGCCAGTCTCATGAGGCAGTTCTTCACCTGAGGTTTCCAGGTGTCAAGTGCATGGCCAAGATGAGTCATCACAGTAGCCTTCGTTCAGATGTGAGGTACTGTGCTGCTGGCCCTCAGCTTAATGTCAACAAACTAACAGTGCATGGTAACAAGTTCTCTTTCAACTGAAACTGACATCGGGAAGCTTATGATAATGCTGTGACCAGAGGCTCAAAGACACCTAACTCTGCATTAGCCTAAAGGCAGTACGGTGTGTTAGAAAGTTCTGTATTTGAGAACCGTCACTGTTACAAACACCACCCTCTTCCCTGCACAGCCCTGTGGGACTTTCTGGGAGACTGTAGCAGTAATTGAGGCTGGAGATACTGATTCCTAGTTCTGCATGAGCCAGCATAGGGGTGCTCACCTGTGATCCCAGCATTCAGGAGGTCAAAGGGGGGGGGGAGGACCAGAAATTCAAGATCATTCTCCACTACATAGCTAATGTGAGGCCTTTACGTCTGTATTTACTGATTGATTTTTTTTTTTTTTTTGAGACAGGGTCTCTCTCTATAATGCTGGCTGTCCTGGAACTCACTCTGTAGACCAGGCTGGCGTTAAACTCACAGAGATCCACCTGCCTCTGTCTCCCGAGTGCTGGGATTTAAAAAAATCTGCTAAGTTGAGTTCCTTCAACATTTAAGTTTTCTTGAATGTCTTTGTTTTTGTCATCCACACAAACTTTAGAATCACATTGTCTAGCTCTGAAAAACACACGTATATATTTTATGTATACATATTATATATATAGTTTACATATTAAACTATATATATAAACTACATATTATATATATAATATATATTATATATAATATAATAAATATAATATATATAAACTACATATTATATATAGTTTACATATTAAACATATATAGTTTACATATTAAACCGGGGAAATATACCTATTTGCTACAGACTCTTCTTACCCATGAATGTGGTCTCTCTTTTCTCTTAGGCAGCTCTTTCAGATTCTGCAGAAGTTAGAAGCTTTCTTCATGCATGCTTTGAAAAATTCTTTTACTTTTAGATTTACTTTTTAGATGTGTGCATGTGTATGCCTGTGCTGCCTCTGAGTCCAGAAAAGGCAGAGTTGTACGCAGTGGTGATCTGTCTGACACGGGTGCTGGGAACTGAACTCGGGTTTTGGGTCTGTAACAGCAGCAAGTGCTCTTAACTGAGCCATCCCTGCAGCCTGGAGAGCCCTTCACTGCTAACTAAGGCCGTTCCTTCAGTCATCCCCTGTGAGTCTGTAGCGCCCAGCGCAGAACGGGTTGGGAGGGGTGCAGCATGTTCTGAGCCTGGTTAAGTCAAAAGTGTTTCCACAGGAACAGGCCAGTTTTTATGTGGAGTAGATAAAAAAACAGCACGAGGAGATTAGTGAAAATGCGGGAAAGGCTTAAGGGCTCAATTGTTTCGTTTGTTCTAGCAATCGCCTCCAACAGTTCTGTTTCGGAGAGTGTGAAGTAATTTTGCAGTTGTTAATTCTCCTCAGCCTGAGACGTCCTTGAAGATGGATGGATAATCATCTGCCCTGTGTTACAAAGGAGGAAAATGAGGCAGACAGTGGCGTGGGGGTGCACAGTTGGTTTGTTGTGGGGTTAGGGGAGGGCTCCTGCACTTGGGTACACAAACTCCCCATGCAGACACAGAGGTAAACATATAATTAAAAAGTAAAGTGAATCTTAGATATGAACCAATCAAAATGGTTACTTTAATGAAGAAAAAAATTAAAACAAACAAAAAACCAGAGACCCCCCCCAAAAAAAAAAAAAAAACCCAACAAACTAAAGCCCCTGGCAATGTGGTTCTTCCTTTAGGAGAACTAAGGAGAGAGGGAAGTGCCAGCCCGGCCTTCCTTTATTGAGTTTCTATTGTATTCCCAGCTGAGGGAAACACTGGGACATCGTTGGTTCCCACTCAGGCCTGGATTTGAGCAAGGACAGAGATGGAGCTGGTGCTCTGGGTCAAAGACACGCCACACATTTTTCCAGGGCCTCGGGTCATTTGCAGTGAGCCCCACAACTCCCACACATTTGCTTCTTAATGTCCCAAGGCTCTAGCTGCTGCAAGGTTCCCATAGGAATGTGGCTGCCTGCCAGGCGACCTCAAGAGCATTCCATTCTTCTCCTTGGCCAGGAGGCAGAGGAGGCCAAGAGGAGGCCAAGTAGAGGCCAAGCTGGCTGGCTGCTTAACCGTTTGGGTCCTAGCTCTGTGTCAGACTTTCCCCACAACCGAAGGTAAAATTGAGGAGGGCTATTTATGTATTCATAGAGCCATCTGGAAAACAACTGTTTTCAAGGGTAGCCCAGTGGAAACCACATTCCTTGGTTTGTTATGAAACCGTCCTCCACCCGAAAGGCATTTTCAAGTTATGAGGCTTTGAGAGGTGTGACTAAAGCAGCGTGATTATTTAAAAAAAAAAAAAAAACACACCAGAATATAGCCATCTGAATGACGGTTGCTGTCATCCAACAAGTCTCACTGGGTTGCTGGCTCGTTCCAAGATGCTGGGCTGCCTGTCACGTTCCCGTCAGGGATTTTGCCTTGCACTCATTGTATTGCTTTCTGTTTATCATTTGTGCAGTATATATGAGGCACTTCCTGTGTACGGAATGCTCTGCTGAACACTGGAAAGAGAAGGATGAGGAATGGGTAGTCCCAGAAGGGTTTGTATCATTCATTCAGTCTCTGTTAGAAAGCCCCTGCGAGCTAAGCACTCTGCTGGATCCTGGAAACAGTTGTTATCAGCATCAATCTGGAAGGCACCTGCTGGAGTATCCAGAATGTTGTGTCCCACAGTGCTCTAGTTTCCTGTCTGGTCTGTGAGAAAACACTCTAATTAAAACAAATTTAGATGATGTGAGTTTGAGTCCAGCCTGGTCTACAAATCGAGGCCAGGACAGCCAAGGTTGCAGAGAAACCCTGTCTCGGAAACAACAACAACAACCAGTTAGCAATTAGAGGAGGAAAGGATTTATTTGGATCACACTTCCAGGTCCATCACTTAGGGACACTGAGGCAGAAGCTCAAGGCAGGAGCCATGGAGGAGGCTGCTTGGTAGCTGGCTCACAGAAGGCCTGTGCTCAACTAGCCTTCTTATACACTCTAGCCCAAGGAATGGTGCCGCCCACAGTGGGCTGGCTCTCCCACAGCCATTAACCATTAACTTAACCCCCACAGGCCAACCTAAACTAGGCAGCCCCTCAGCTGAGCCTCCTCAAGACTCTAGGCTGTGTCAAGTTGATAGTTAAAGTTAACTAGGAGACATGGCAAAGAACTAGACTCTGAAAACATCATTAGAAAAAGAAATAGGGAAGTCTGTCAGGAAAGGGAAAATACTTTAAGAGTGGTTGCGGTCTGGTGGGTTGAGGGAAAAGCTCCCAAAGCACTGGGCCACAAGTTGTACACATTAACACAGCACCCTCCCCGCCTTGTATGGCCCAGGCTTCTCTTGAGTGTGCTCCATTTATTGTGTGAATTCCAAGCGGGAAAGGATTCCTGTCTTTCTCTGCCACCAGCTTCCTTCATCTCAAAGAAAGCTGCTCTCCAGTCCCTAGACTCTTGCCACACACGGAAGTTTCCCTGAGGGTCCTAGAAAATTAACTTGGCCTGGGTGAGATCCCAGTGTTGTGGAGCTGGATTGTATCAGGCAACTTCTCCAGACACTTTGAAGCACAGGATTGCTCTGAGGGAAATAAAATCAGACAAAATATATATGAGTAGCCTTAGCCCAGAGGCCAACAGAGCAGAGTGCTTAGCATGTGAGAATGTTTGTGATAGTTCCAACTGTGTAGACAGTGCTACCATCTCCCTTGGCTGGACCAAATTCTGAATGAACTTCCTGAAAAACTTTTTATTTATCGTGCATATGAATGAGGTCCAGTACTGGATCGAGAGTGCTAAAACAATCAGATGATGAAAATAAAATCTTCTTTCCTCCTTTCCTTCTGCTATTCCCCTCCTCAAGACAAGCAATGAAGCCGGGATCTAGATTTCTAAAAGACTGGTCCATACCAACATTGGCTGCTTATTGTTTTTCTTTTCTGGGGTTTGTTGGTGGGTATAACTGACAAAGTTCTGTGTAAGTTAGATATACGAGATAGCACTTTGATATATGTATATACTGTAAAGTGATTATCACAATGAAGTCAGTTACTATTTTATCATTTCATAGCATTACTGTTATTTGTATGCTGAAAATACGTGTATAAAAATACATGCAAAGAAAAGATTTACCACTCATTTATTTATTTATTGGGGTTTTTAAAAAAGATTTATTTACTTACTATGTATATAATATTCTGCTTGCATGTACACCTGCACACTAGAAGAGGGCACCAGATTTCACTATAGATGGTTGTGAGCCACCATGTGGTTGCTGGGAATTGAACTCAGGACCTCTGGAAGAGCAGGCAGTGCTCTTAATTTCTGGGCCATCTCTGAGCCCTTATTTATTGTTTTTTGAGACAAGGTTTCTTTGTGTAGCCCTGACTGTCCTGAAACTCTGCTTTGTAGAACAGGCTTGTCTTGAACTCAGATATCCACCTTGCCTCTGCCCACCTTTCCAGTGCTGGAATTAAAGGTGTGCGACACCACTCTCGATTATTATTTTATTTTCTTTTCACGGGCCTGTAGATGCATGTTAATGTAGGTGCTCCCAGAGGCCAGAAAAAGGCATCAGATTCCCAAGAGCTCCTTGATGTAGGTGCTGGGAACTGAACTTGTGTCTTCTACAGGAGGAATAAGTGCTCTAAACCAGAGTCATCTCTTTGGCTCCCACTTAAGATCTCTTTCTAGGCCTTTCAAATATTCACTGCAGCATTACTAATTATAGGCATCACGCTGAACGTCACACACCTGACGCGTACTTCTTTGAGGTTGACAAGATATGTCCTTTAACCAATATCTACATATCCCCGAGTCCCTGGCATCCTGGTAACTGCCAATCCTCTCTCGGTTTCTCTGAACTTGAGCTTCGTGCATACCTGAGCTCATATTGCTTTTTCTTTCTGGGTCCGGCTTATTTCATTTAGCGCATTGTCCCGCAGTGTTTCCTACATTGTCACAAACGGTGGGATTTATTTTTCTGTGTGACTATTGTTCTTCTTTTTTCTATTTATCCTTCGGTGGAAACTTAGGATGTTCCCCTGCCTCAGCCATGTTGTCCCGTCCTAAACTGGACGTGAAGTTGCCTCTCCAGTAGCCCTGTTATACATATGCCCGAAAGTGTGGCTGATGGGTCATAGGTAGCTCTATTTTTATTTTTAAAAATTAATTATGCGTCTGTGCGCCTGTTTATCTGTGTGTGTCTCATGTGCATGCCATGCCTAGAAGCCAGGAGAGAGTGTCAGGACCTAGAACTGGAGTTGCAGCTAGTTGTGAACTGCTCTCTGTGTGCTGGGAACCAAGCCCAGAGCCTCTCTGCAGCAGCAAGCACACTTAGCCACTGAGCGCCCCACATTGAATTTTTTTTCAACATGGGATTTCTTTATGCAGCCCTGGCTGTCTTGGAGCTCTCTCTAGAACAGGATGGCCTCAAACTCACAGAGCTCCACCTGCCTCTGCCTCCTGAGGGCCCCACTTTTAATTTTTAAAGGACCTTTCATAGTGTCTTATAATGGCTGTGTGTAAGGGTTTCCTTCTGTTCATGGTCTCAACAACATCTAACACATATCTTTTTTATAATATCCTAACAAGTGTGAGGTAATACTTGATGGCAGTTTTGATGAGCATTTCTCTAATGACTGCACCCCCCCTTTTTAAAAAATTATTATTTTGTTGTTGGTTTTTTGAGACATGGTTTCTCTATGTAGCCTTGGCTGTCCTGGACTTCCTTTCTTGTAGACCAGGCTGGCCTAGAAATCACAGAGATCCACCTGCCTCTGCCTCTCCAAGTGCTGGGATTATAGGCATGTGCCACCATGCATGGCTTTTTTTTTTTTTTTTTTTTTTGTGAAGGGGCCTCTTTCATATACTTATTGGCCACTTGCATTTCTTCCTGGGGAAATAAAATCCCTTTGGGGATTTTAAATTAGATTAGCTGGGTGTAATAACACACTCCTTTAATTCCACCATTTGGAATACAGAGGCAGGTGGATTTCCAAGAGTTTTAGGGCCATCCTGGTTGACATATCAATTTCAAGGCCAGCTAGAGCTACAGAGTGAGACCCTATCTCAAAAACAAACAAAGTAAAACCAAATCAAAACAAACAAACAAAAAAGAAACACATGAAACCTCAGGATTTGGGAGCTGGAGAAAGAGCCATTTTTGTGAGTATCCTGGATTACTCCTATTCACATAGGGAGGACAAATCTAAGAAACACAATAGGCTCTTTAAACCAGCACTGTTCACACCTCTAGAAGGACAGCTGCCTGTAGGCAGGAGATTCGGATCTGACTGGGCACATTCTGGGTGTTTTCTCCAGACTCTCTGCTACTCCATTCCAGTACAGCTCACAGCACCCCCAAATACCACCTGTTTCTAAAATGCAAAGCTTATTATATAATAATATAAAAGTGATGACATTTTAGGGCTGGGGAGATGGCTTCGATGGTATAACCAGAGTTTAATTCCCAGAACTCATATTTGAAGAAAAGAAGAAGAAGAGAAAAGAAGATGAAGAAGGAAGAAGAAAAGAAGAAGATGAAAAAGAAAAAGAAGAAAAGAAGAAAGAAAAGAAGAGAAAAGAAGAAGAAGAAGAAGAAGAAGAAGAAGAAGAAGAAGAAAAAGAAGAAAAAGAAAAAGAAAAAGAAAAAGAAAAAGAAGCAGCAGCAGCAGCCATATGAAGAGGCTGGCTAGGTGGGTAAAGGCATTTGCGGCCGAGCCTGACATCCTGAGTTCAATCCCAGGAACCCATACTGCAGGAGGAGAGAACTGACTTTTGCAAGTTATACTTTGCCCTCCATTCCAGCTCAGTGGCCTTCATGTGCCTCTCCCAACAGCCCCCCCATGTACACACACACACACACACACACACACACACACACACACACGTAGATAGATGGATAAATGAATAATAAATGAAAAATTTGTAGAGTCAGGCTCCACAGCATGTGTCTGTAATCTCAGACTGGGGAGGTAGAGAGGTGTGGATCCTTGGGGCTCTCTGGCCAGCTGGTTTAGCCTAATTGTTGAGTTCCAGGCAAAGGAACTCTGTGCCAAGAAAAAGGTAGCCAGTTCTTGAGTGCTAACATCCGAGGTTGTTCTCAGGTGTGTTCACATGTACAGACATTTTGAGGGTGTGAGCACACACAATCTCACAAATGGTGACATTTTAAGCCAGGCATGGCTGTCTTGAAACCTCTACAGGACATATAATTAATAGGCACATTTTTCCGTGGCTGGCATGAAGCATCGGGGATGCCGAGCCGATTCCAGACAGCCGCTCTAGAAGCAGCTGCTAAGATCTGCACTCTAATTTGCTGCCACAGCTTGACACAGTGAGATGCATTAAAATGTGCCACATTGGTTAACATGGGTTCAAGTAGACAAAGACTGCCAATTTGGAAGGAGGGTAAATGGCCCTTGGTGGCTCTCTTCCTGATGCCCAGACTGTACGCCGTGGGAAATTACAGCATGCTTATATGGGCGGTTCTGGCGCAATCCAAGCACAAATGAGACCCGAGGATTAGCTTTCCTGGATGAATAATTACTCCTGAATCATGAGACGGGGGCCCGTGGAAAGCAGACAGAGAATGCATGTCTTTCTAAGAAGTCTCCGAATGCTGTCAGAGATGCGAATCCTCACATGAGCTCCGTGCAAATGAGAGCTGGCCCTTGACATTGTCCTGAGCCAAAGAAAATTCTTGGTTGGGACTGAAAAACGTTAGATAAATAATTCTTGCTCGCCTCTCAGAAGGCCGCTGCTATCGCGGCGATCCAGAGCTGGCCTGGACGCGGGTCTGGCCGGTGTTGCTTGGACCAGCTGCAGTGATGAACTTGCAGTGATTCCAGGTTTCCCTCGACTCCAGACAGAGCCAACAGCCACGTAAGCATCCGGCTTACCTCATAGCTCTCCCCGGTCCCCGCTGACTGACTGTTAAGCTTCTGACTTCCTTCTTCACTAAAATGGGACCATAAGGAACTCCTCAGGGCAGCCCAGGAGGCCGGAAAAGCGTGGATTTCAAGTTAAGACAACTGTGCTAAGCACCAAAAAAGTCCGTTTGGGTGGGCTGTGTTGTGCAGCGCCGCATCAAGCGGGAGCTGTACTTCCACTGGGCTCCCTAGACCGCAGACCTTATTTACTTCACCAATATCCCTCAGAGGTAGGGAATATTAATAAGGGGAAACTGAGCTCAGAAAGACTGACTCTTCCTTTGGGCGAACCGCTGGTAAGCCGTCTCAGGGTTTGAATTTGGCTGTCATCTGAACATGAGCCCTCTGCTTGTCTGCGCTATGCCGTATAAGCATGACCACAAGCAAAGAAATCCTTCTGTAGACCCCAAGAAGGAAGCCTGGGATGAGAACACTCAGCTGAGTAAAGGGGAGGAAACAGGCAAGGGAGGCAGCTGCTAGTGGAATGCTGGCCTAGCCTGCATGAAGCCCAGGGTACAGTGCTGCATGCCTGTGATCCCAGCACTCAGGAGGTGAAGGCAAGGGCAGCAGGAGTTGAAGAGCACCCTTGGGGACACAGGGCATGAACTCCAGCCAGCCTGGATGGACTACCTGCCTCTCTGTCTCTGAGAAGACCAGGCGGCAGAGCGTACGGGCAGGCAGACAGGATGTGTGGAAATGCATGGGAGTGCAGCAGAAGCTGGGTTTCTGCTGATCCTGGGCCCAGCTCCTGAGGATCTTGTGGCTCCTGGAGCCCAGTGGGAGATGATTGGCCAGACTTGCCGGAAGTTTGAGCAATTGGTATTGGGTCACTCTTTCCCCTAAGGCAAACATTCAGTATGAATAAACTCATGTGCTCCAGGGGTCTCAGGATCCTAGACACGTCCTGTGGTGCTGAGACCTGTGGTGTGAAGCCATTAAAATGGGTTTCCTGTGAACGATGGGTGACTCATTGCCCTGTCCACTCTCGATGATGGGCAGACGAGACGATATGCTTTAAGGGCAGAAAGAGTTTTCAATCCACAGTGGGAGGGAAATGGCCTCTGAGTAGAGTCTCAGTCCAGTACCATGATAGCCCTGGAAGGACTTCTGAGCCAAGCTGGCCAACAGTGTCTTCCATTTCTGCCTTTAGTGTTTTAGTCTCTTCTGATGATCCCAAAGGCTCCACAGGCCTGCACGTCCCAGAAGTTACTTCCTGGAGGTACTGAGATGATGCTGTGACAAAGGCCTGATGTTCAAAATAGTAGTAAGATAGGATCTCGGAAATGACTCATCAGGAATCCTGACCTGAGAAAAATTCTTTCTCAAAACCATCAAGAGGACTAGAGCGATGGCCCACTTGATTAAAGTGCTTGTCATGCTAGTGTGGCCCTGAGTCCGATTCCCCAGAACCATGTGAAAACATGAAGTATGGTGGCACACATTCATGATCTCGGTGCAGACGTGAGCATCTCCTGAGGCCAGCCAGCCTAATGGGCGAGCTCCACGACAAGAGCCTCTGTCTTAAAAGTAAGGCGGATGACACCTAAAGAGTGACGCTGAGGGTTGGCCTCCTCGGGCACATGTGTGTGTCCACACACATGGCCTCTAACACACATGTGCACATACGTGAAGTCAGGAGAGAAGGATGGTCCCACCCCTCTTCTTGATTGGGTTGTCCCTGGAAGAAGGTTGTAGGAAGAGACGGGAGACACATCCATCTTTGAGTTTTGGGAACTTAACATGAAGCCGAGGGCCAGTAGATGAGACAGTCACCAACCTCGGGTCTCTTGGTAGAGGAAGGGCAGTCTCCGCTGGGTGGAATGAAGCAAAGAGATGGACAAATCCTGAACTGTGGACAATAACTTTTGACCTATTCACATACTGGCTTCACGGAGGCTCGTTTATTGTAATATGGAACATTTGGTGGTTTGAGAGACACAGAGGTGGCTGGCTCAGAAAGGCCCACAGAAAGGTGGTTGGCTCCAAATTAGAGACACCCAATAGCTTGTTTTTGGCTAGAAACTAATAAGTTGTGGGCAAATTAGCCCTCTCTGAATTCACTCTCCTATCTTCCAAGCTCGAAAAACTCTCCTGAATCTTGACAGAACTGCATACATTTTGAAAGTTAAAAATACATTATGTGTGCTGAGTAAATGAGAGAGAATAACAAGAAAAGAACTATAGATTAAATAGAGAATACGAAAATAGTAATAATCAGGGCTGGCAAGATAGCCCAGTAGGTAAGGGTGCTTGCCATCAAGGTTGACAACTTGGGTTCAATGTCCAGAACCCACACATGAAAGGGAAGAACCAACTCCAGGAACTTGTCCTCCGACTGTCACATGTGCCCTGTGGCATGTGTGCACTCACTGATAAACAAATAGATGTAAGTAAAAAACTTAGCACTGGAGAGATGGCTTAGCGGTTAGGAGCTTGTGTTCCTGCAGAGGACCCAGGGTCCACTCCCCGAATCCACACCGCAGCTCACAGTCACCTGTAACTCTAGCTCCAGGGGACCCAACGCCCTCCTCTGACCTCTGAGAGCATTAGGCACACATGGGCTGCACATACCTCTGAGCAAAACGTACACCTGACACAAAACGAGTGAGTACACCTCCAAAAAGAATTTAAAGAAGAGCCACAGTCATAGATGGCAAGTGCAAGACGCGAGGATCTGTTCTCTGGCAATTAAGTCTCATTCCGTCGTCGTTTGAACGGCCCTTACACTTTCAGTACTCCTGCCTCAGCCTCCCCACAGCTGGGATAACAGGTGCACCCCACGTATACTGTGTAAGCCTGAGATACGAGCAGCATCTTGCTCACGTTTGCACCCTAATGCCTTACAAATGGCTTGGCACGTAGTGGCAACCCCTAAACCGGTGAGGCTGGCTGGGGGGTGCGCCACGGGTGTGGATGACTGTTTCCTATATGTCTTGGGTGCTAGAGAAGTAAATGGAATTCTGGTTAGACTCCAGCAGAGAAGCACTCAAAAACAAACAAACAAACAAACAAACAAACCAAAACAAAACCATGACAGTAAACAAGGAAGGTCATTTCTTGTCTTGCTAGAAGGCAATACACAATGTAAGGACATTTTTTAAAAAGGAACACACTTTGGGGAAAGCAGCAGCCTTCTTTAGTGACAAGCTCGTACCCAGTCTCTGGTCGGTTCTACCAAATAGCACTTTTTTTGGTGTGTGTGGCCTTGAAAGGCAGTGCATCAGAGGGGAAAGGCCACAGAGTCCCTTGGACAGTGACATATTGACAGCAGCTATAAATAGCTGTTAAATCCTTGGATGCAGCCCAAGCTCCTCTCATCCCAGATAACCTTGAACTCAGAATATGCCTGATACAGCTGCAGAGCCTGAATATCCCTCGGAATTTCCCAATTAAGGATGTTCCTCTCATTTCCTTTCTCTCCCCTCCCCTCCTCTTTTCCTTTCCCCTTTCCGTCCCTTCCCTCCTCTCTTTCCTTCCCCTCTCCTCTGTCCTCTCCTCTTTACTTTTCTTTCCTCCTCTTCTCTTCTTCTTCCTTTAAGTTACACAAAGGACATATGACCTGCAGACTCCATCTGCCTGTGTCCAACATTTTTCCACTCTGAAATCCTTAGACTCCTGAGCTTTCAACACGGCCATCAAGTTGCTCAGTCACGCTGGAAAGAATAGTGTACTGTGAAAGGAAGCAAGCGAGGCAGCCGCAACACACACTGGGCGCTGGGGTCAGGAGAAGCTGCTGTCCCGATAGGCATAGGTCCAGGGATAAGGTATGGCTGGCCATGGCGATGCATTACCTTTCTTACCTCAGTGACTAAAAACCTGACAAGAAACAATGTTAAGGGAGGAGGGTCCAGCTTGGCTTGCGGGTTGAAGGGCCACAGTCCGTCATGGCAGGAAGGCACAGAGCAGGAGCATGAAGTCGCTGATCACAGTTCATGTGTAGTCAGGGAGCAGAGATGAAGGAACACTGGCGCTCACAAGCCTTTCTGCTTTTCCCGCTTTTGTTCAGTCTGATTCCCTTATGCATGGGATGGCGTCATCCACATTTAGGACGCAGCTTCCCTTCTGACTGAAATGTCCGAGCAACAACCCTGACTCACGCAGACATGTGTCTCTTAGGTGATTCTAAATCTAGTCAGGCTGACAGTGAACACCACTCATCCGAAGTAACCTGGATCTGTGAGTGGGCAGGGCCTCCTTTCCCTCTCTACATGAAAGCCTTACACTTGGTATCACCACCTGCAAGATGGTAATAATCGGGATTCCTAACTACAGGTCAAAAACAGGTCCTGTAGTTTAATGTCAGCCTAACTTCTGTCTTTTAAAACTTACCTCACCTAGTACGCTACCACATAGACCTACTGTAGTACCCGGGCAAGCCTCCCTGAGGGACAGGATGCTGTTCTCCTACTTAGCTTCACTTGTCATGCAGACCCAGCCCAGGGTCATCTGAAGGAGTCTCATTTCAGAAACTGACTTGATCAGAATGGCCTGCAGGCATGTCTCTGGGGCATTTTTTCCTTGATTGCTAATTCATGTAGGAGGGTCCAAACCACAGTATCACCACTGTGCAGGGCTCCTGGGCCGTAGAAGGTGCGTTAGTCAGTGCAGAGGTGAGAGAGCAAGCCAGAAAGCAGCATTCTCTGTGGTTTCTGCCTCAGGTTCCCAGTATGACTTTCCTCAATGGTGGGCTGTGAACTGGTAGTGTCAGCCAAATCAACCCTTTCGGTGTTTCTCTTAGCACTTGAAAACTAAGATAACATGTATTTGTTACTTTTTCCTGTCGCTGTGAGAAAACACCATGACGGTGGCAACTTACTGAAGAGTTAACTTGAACACATGGTTCCAGAGGGATGGAGTCCATCCTGGCAAGAAACAGGCATGGCAGCCAGAGCAGGAAGTGGAGAGCATACATCAACCACAGGCAGGAAGCAGAAGAGAGAGTCATTTGGAAGTAACTGAGGCTTTTAATCTCAAAGCCCACCTCCCATGACATACTTACTTCAGCAAGGTCACACCTCCTAAAGCCTCAGATACTGCCACCAACTGGGGAATGAGCATTCAAACATGTGAGCCGATGGAGGACATTCCCATTCAAACCATCACAACATATTTCTGACATAGTACGATGATTTGCTACATCTTTGTTTTATCATCGGGTCAAGCAGTAAACATTTCCATGTCCTTAAATAGTCAGTGTTTAGGTATACGAACAGTAATGGTATATCATTATATTCCGATGCATGTGTGTGGCGTGTCCTGGCAAATCAGGGGGGTTAGCATTTTTGCCTCTTCCTTCGTCCTGATGGAGCTGTCATACCGCTCTCTTAATTACTCACAACTAGATGACAGGTTGCTGTGAATGGAGTCATCCCACCATGCATGTCTTCTTCAGTATAACCAGCCTGCAATGTTCTCCTCACCTCCTCCTCTAGGTATGTCTCAGGTGTCACCAGTTCTGGGTCCACTGTATGACAAATATGTTTCTGATGCTTTGGGCACATCCTTGGGGACAGCTGGACATTTGGCTTGAATCCTGTCTCTCCATCCTCAGTAGATCAGGGTTCAAGTGACTCCCTGACAGGGCTGGCCTGAGAAATGAAGCCGACCTGCAAGAAAAGTTAGCCAGGTGTGGTGGCACATGCCTGTAATCTCAGGACTGGGGGAGGCAGAGGCAGGCGGATCTCTGTGAGTTCGAGGACAGCCTGGTCTACAACGTGAGTCCAGGACAGCCAAGGCTACACAGAGAGACCCTGTTTCGAAAAACCAAAAAATTAAAAACCAAAAAGAAAAAAGGAAAAGTACTAGCTCATGGGGATGTGGGCCTCCTCCACACATAGCCTCTCTGGGTGTTCCTCCCCCAAGATGGCATGGGATTGGACCCAAAAGGATCTATTGGGGGTGATAAGCAAGCTAGAGACCCCACATTCTCCAAAGAGACAGAGGTAATGTGTCATGGAAGAACATGGGTTTGGGGCAGGGCTATGGTCATTGATGACACTCTGCCAAAGCCAAGGCCACTCAGTTATCTACTGGCCCACCTCTAGAGAGGTTTGGCCATTTGAAAGAAGTGAATGGAGGGTTGGTGGTATAGCTCAGCGTGTGAGGTTCTAGGTTTAAGCCCCAGGGCAGTGAAAAAAAAACGAAAGGAGAGAGAAAGACAGAGACACAGACAGAAACAGAGAGACACACAGAGACATACAGAGACACACAGAGACAGAGACACAAACACGAGAGAGAGAGAGGGAGAGAGAGAGAGAGGATATGATAAAATATGTCTTTCTCCCAGGATGGCTGCAAAGATCACAGAGTACGAGTATACACTGAGAAGCCGCCCTAGAGGCCAGCCACTTTAACACTGGCCCCGAACAGAGGCCAGCCGGGCCAGAGGGACTTAATACCTGCCTCTTCCCTCATCAGCTTTGCCTCCTGTGGCTAGCTGTGTCATCTGAATTGGAGCAGGGCTAGACTGGATTGTTGCTAGGACTCTCAGCGCTGAAGCCTCCCCTCTGCCTTCCTCCTGGCCAGCAGGCTGGGAGGTGAAGCTGTCAGCAAGAGCTTGCTGGGGAGTGAGCCCCTAATGGGGAACACAGCCGTTTGTGGGGAGCACAAGTACCTGGCGGGAGCATAGCCACCATTTTGGGGTCTCTAGAGGAGAGTGTGTTGACTGGCATCTGTCTTCTGTGGAGGCCCAGGGGTGTGGGGTACAGCACCGGGGAGAAGGCGCTAGAGGGAGGACTAAAGCACAACCCTCTGGGAGGCACCGAGGCATCTCTTGCATAGGCCTCTCCGAAGCCCTGCTTCAGTCTGCTGGCTTCTCCTGTGTGCCTGGTCTTCCCCAGAGCAGGAGAAATTAATGTGTCCATGAATCCTCAGCTACTGTCTGGGGCTGCCAGAGATTCTGAAGGCAAAAGCGGAGGAATTCTAGGCATTTATGACTTAGCAGAATTGTTCCCTAGCTGCTGGCTTCTGGTGGAGCCTTCTGGATTTCATTGTGGTGGCTCCTCCACTTCTGGAACCTGCCAAGAACTCCCAGGTCCCAGTCTGCACTTGTGGCGGCCGTGTGGGGGCAGGGGTCAGCTGGCCTCCGTGCAGCCGGTGGCCCAGTGCAGTGCTGTGGACTTTCAGGCCTGCTCCAGGGAAAGGAGAGGGCAGGGAAAAGGGGCTGTGACCTCAGGGCTCTGGCACAGTTTGAAGGGTGAACATGGCCATGACTCTCACCGACCTGGGTTTACTGGATTCTCTCTGAGCGTGAGTGAGGCAGGGCCTTCCTGTCCTGGCCACCCTTCCTCTGGAGCTGTCTCCTTCAGTGTGGAGCCACAGTGCAGTTATGATAGTCTTCTACCTCCTTCTCCATCCCTGGTGGGGTTAAGCGACCTAGAGGGACTGAACTAGTGGGACTCAGAGGGACTGTGGCTGATTTCGTCTGTCCCTACACGGAGGCTGTCAGAGCAGGCAGCCCTGTCTCATAATGAAGAGCTCTCCCTTGCCCTGGAGCTATCTGTACCACAGATGATCTCTGCCCAATTCTCCTCTTCCCCACTTTTACCCTGTGTAGATACTTACATATTTACTGTGTGTGTGTGTGCTCACATGATATGTATGGAGGCCAGAGGAATAGCCCTGCCTTATTGCTCTCTACCTCATTTCACTGTATTTTTGGCTAGGCTGGCAGCCAGCAAGCCCCAGTGATGCTCCTGTCTTTTTCCCCCACTCCCATGGTACTAGAGCTACAAGAGTGCACGGCCCTACCAGGCTCTTTTCATGAGTTCTGGGGATTTGAACTCCAGTCCACATGCTTGAGCAGTAAGCCTTCTGTGCTGAGCTGCTTCCCCAGTTTACCTATCTTCTTTTCTTTTTTCTTTTGTGAGACAGGTTCTCTCACTGGCCTGGAACCATCCAAGTGGCTTGGCTGACTGGCCAGGGATCTGCTTGCCTCTGCTTTCCCAGCTCTGGGATTACAAGCACATGTGGCCTGCTCAGCTTTTTTCTTTCTTTCTTTCTTTCTTTTTTTTTAAGCTTGGGTTCTGGGGATTGAACTCAGGTGTTCATGCTTGTGACAGCACGTAGTTTCTAAGCAGGACAGTAGAGTGTCTTCGTTTCTTTTCCTATTTCTATGACAAAATATCCTGACAAATGCAGCTTAAGGGAGAAAGGGGTTATACAGGCTCACTGTGCGAGGTGCAGTGCATTACAGCAGGAAAGCCAGCAGCAGGAGCTTGATACGGCTGCTCTCCTCGCATGGGCAGTGAGGAAGCAGAGGGCAATGAATGTCTGTAGACCCGTGCTCAGCTTGCTTTCTCCGTTTCCAAAATCCCCTGTCTAGGGAATGGTGCCTCCCAGAGTGGGCTAGGTCCTCCCACATCAGTTAACACAAGACAACCCCACAGGCCGACCTTCTGTAAGCGATCCCACATCAAGGCCTTCCTCTTTCTTCAGATGATTTTAGATTGTCAAGTTGAAAAAACTAACCATCACAGCTTCCATACATACTATAGTGAACAGAGAGTCAGAAAGAAGAGATGGAGTCCACGGCCTCCCATATCTTAGCTGAGTGCATGATTATTGCTTGCTACCTCGTGGCTCACGGCTTTAATCCAGGTGCCCTATTCAGTGAGAGTGTCTACCCTCCAATATCACAACAAAGAAGGGAAAATGTGGTGGTAGTCCCAGCGACCTGAGCAAAGAAAGGCTTCCAGGAGCTGGTTTTAGAAATGCTGACAAATATTTGCCAAGGGTAGGCACCCAGGGTGGGCAATAAGCTATTGTTGAGGTTTCCAGGAAGTGACAGAACAGCTGGGGAGTCACGCGGCCCCAGCCCCAGCTTCCCTACTGAACAAACGTGTGACAGATTAAATATTTATCTATTGTCCTGTCCACCTCAATAAAACACTACACTCTTTCATGCTCTTGCTTTAATGACGTTTGTGTGCCTTGGAATGCCGCCCTGGGCCAGCCGATCATATCTAAAGATGTGAAAACATAAAAATCGATAAAAAGAAATGAAAAATCTGTTTCACTGATAAAACATCGTTTATCTTACTCATGGGTACTTCTCAGATTCCCCTAAGTGCCCTTTCAGGGGTGGCATCAAAGCCAGGGTACAGAGTGAGGCAATAATATTTGAAGGGGTGAGGGGGCTGCCAAGGAATAGAGTGCTTCTGGAACCAACACCACTAGACTCTTCCACCCAAGAACTCCGCCTGGAGTTTTCCAAGGATGTTTTCAGCATTTCAAAGCTCCCAGAGCTTGGGCTGGGGATGCCTGGAAGCAGGAAGCCCTGGGTTCCACACTTAGCACTGCATAATGCCAGCGGTGGGGGGTGCACAGCCATAATCCCAGTACTGAGGAGGGAGAGGAGGATCAGAAGTTCAGCACCATCCTCAGTTACACGTCCAGCTGCAGACCAACGGGGACTTTCATGTCTAAAATAAACACCCTCCGAGAAAAGAACAGAACTTCACAAGCTCTTAGAGACCCCTTTTTGGTAGTGCTAGCACTATGAAAAATTATGCACCATGTTTAGGGTGAATTGAAAATCAAATCCTTTTTCAGATTACGTTCATTTATCACGCGTGTGCCATAGCACGTATGTGGACATAAGAGACTGACTTGGGGGAGTCAGTCCTCTCCTTCCATGCTGGTTCTCTGCTGGTCCTGCACATCAAACTTGAATCCTCAGGCCTGATGGCTAGTCCTGAGCCATCTTGCCAGCCTGAGAATGAAATTATTTAGCCCTACATCTAGGAGTTTAGTAAATAGACTGTTCACGGGTTCTGCAACCACACGTTCAGCCAACAGCAGCTCAAACACGCAGGGAAGGGGCTGGGGGAGGGCTCCACGGGTAAAGGCACTTGCTGCCAAGTTCGACAACTTGAATTCTTCTCTTTGTGCGAGAAGAACTGACTCTCACAAGCTGTCCTCTGACTCCTATACGAATGCCGTGGCAAGTTCTTATGTTCCTTCCCTATAAATAAACATTAAATATGATTTTTTTAACGAGCAGAAAAATTGTGTTTCTGTACTGAGCACAGGAAGATTTTTTTATTGTCATTGTGCCCTGCCCCAAGCAGTACAGAATGACACCTTCTCCCATAGCCTGTAGCGTTAGGAAGTCTTATAAGTTGCAAGAGGACAACACACAGGAGCATTTCGTAAGATCCCACGTGAACACTGCACTATTTTATATGAACACTTGAGCATCTACAGCTTTGATATCTGTGGGCTAGCCTACACCCCACTCAGGAGGAATGACAGCATTCCTTGAGCCACACAGGAAGGAAGCAGGTGTCCTCTGAGATGAGAAGGTTGGGGCACTGGGCCTTATGGAGCACCATTAGTCTCCTGTCCCATTTCACCTCTACAGATACCCCCCCCACCGGGTGTGGGCGCTCTTAGCCCTTTTCTATGAACGACAGAGAGATTGGGGTGGCCAGGAAGTGCCCCTTCTTTGCAGCCTCAGGGGAGGTGGGTACGGACTGAGGGCACTTTGGGGCTGAAGGTGGGGTGGGTGGAAGCCTCCCCTCCTCCTCCAGTTCCCTTTGCTCAGTAGCCATGACTTTGGAAGGGAGGTGAGGGGTGTGTCAGCTTTCCCCCTAGAGCAGGGTCAGCGCTTCCCATTGTTAGTGTGATAAATGCTGTGCTCTTTCACCAAGTGATCCGATACCCCTCCCCCCTTTTCCTGCACTCTGTACTGTGGCTCTCCTGGTCTCTGTCAGTTCTTTCCAGAACTCAGCTTTCTCCTGCCTCATAGGGTGTGGATAGAGGCTCCCTCATGTCTTCAGCTGAGGCACTAGGTGTGATTTTAGAATGTCACATTTCCACAAACCTCTCTGCACCCCCAAATCCAAATCAGATCACTTCCACAGGTTTTAATAGGGCTATCCTTTTGTGTGTGTCCTGGGATTGCTGGATCCCAGAGCCACCCCAGATACCTAAATATCTTTTATGAAAGACTATTTCCCCACACAAACCTGTGCCACCGCCTCCATTTTCTTGGTGGAAGAGGTTTGCTGAGAGGTTAGGAGCACCCGCTGTTCTTCGAGACGACCCTGGTTTGTCCAATATCCCACACAGTGGCTTCAAACCATCCAGAACTCCAGTTCTAGGGGATCTGATGCCTTCTTCTGACATCTCTGGGGACTGCATGCATGTGCTGCATATACATACATATGGACAAAACACTCACATACAAAAAAAAAAATAGAGTTAAAATACTTTTCTTAAAATTTTATACAGTCAGTGAGTGTGTCAATCAACCTTGACCCTTTGTGCTTCTCCTGGTTCCACTGTTTGTAGGACTGTCCTGGATTTTCCAGTAGAGCCAAGTGAATCTTGTGGGTAACACTTAGATTAGAGAAGGTTGGGGGGGACTTATTTCTCTTGCAAGAGTAGGCTGGGGCACCCAGCTTAGATTCCTGTGGGGCTGTATGAAAGGCAGTGAGTCTAAGTTTGCTCCTCAGGCAGCATAAAACCCTCTGACCTATGGATGCCATCTAGTTTCATTTTCCAGTGGAAAAAGAAATGAGTGCTAATTTGGGGGGGCGGGGGGGGCTGATGTATACATGTGCGGGTGATTCATATGGGGACCACAATGTATACATGTTGGAGAGTCTAGTTATTGGGAAATTACAGCCCTGGAATTCTGTTGATGTAAATAAGCTTCAATATCCTCTGCAGGGTTAACCAAGCAACCCACAACAAAATGAGCTGATAATGACAATGCTGATTCATAATTAAAATGTCCCCGTGGCAGCGGCTGGAAGCTGCAAACAACCAATGCCGTGCTGATGGTGGCCGATAGCGAAGCCGCCTCCCTGAGTTGGAGATACACCAAGTCTACCTGCACACAGGAGCTACGTCTTTTCTTGTAGCCTGGCAGGCAGCTGGACTTCACAGGATTGCAGGGACGCAGTAACCTTTAAAAGGCTTTCTTAGTCAATTGCCACTTAGTTGACCTAATTGCGTGCAAAAATGAAACCTTAATCAAATTATACACAATTTGATTTGGTGTGTGTATGTGTGTGTGTGTGTGTGTGTGTCTCCGAGGTAGAGGATGTTTAACACATATAAAACCCTGGGTCCAGACCCCAGATCATCAGCCACAAGAAAAAAATGACACACAGTTTGCCATTACATCCCAAAGGAAGATTCAGAAAACTTCCGCGCCAGGAGCACGAGATGCCTGTGATGGTGTCTTCAGCTCCTGTTCTGAGGATGCTGCCTTCATCCCCTGCGCCGCAGCTTCCCTCCTTCCTCAAGCAGACCAGAGCTCTGCGTTGGCATGAGCAAAGTACTCAGACTCTCATTTTAAAAACGTGTAAATTCTCTATGTGAAACAATTTAGAAGATTTAACACTGTTCATTTAATGTCTCATGGAAGATGAACTCCAAGATTCAACACAATGGAAAACAATGCCATAGGAGAATATATATAACAGGCTATTTATATTGGAAAAAAAAAAACACACACAGCGAAGGTTTTGCACGTACGTTCAGGCTTTATTTGCACAGAGTCTTTCTGGAATCATGCAGAAGAAATGGATGGAGAGAGTCATCTCCAAGGATTGGGTAGAGACGGACACTTAGGGTTTTAATCACACATCACTCCTGTTTCTGGAGTTCTGTGTTACTCATTCATCAGTTATTAAAAACAACAATGATTAGCCGAGAGGGGAAAGACTCACCGGAGCATGGTGGCGCCATTCCCTAGGCTGGACTTCCAGACTGAATGAAAAGCCAGTAGGCTGAGCACCAGCCTTCACCTCTCTCTGCTTCCCATCTGCAGACGCAACAATCGCCTCACTCCTGCACCCCCACCCAGGCCCTGTATCCCCAGACTGTGAGCCAGAATGATTCTTGTCTGTTTCTTCTCCCTCCCCTTTTATTTTAGGAGATGAAAGCTGTTTGATTACTAATATTGACAATGTCTCTTCTTCAAAACCAGGCCTGCGTCTTAAGTACGAGATCCTAGAATCTAAAGGAAAACACCCATCTCCATGAGACGACAGGGTTATAAAACCAGGCATAGGCCTTGAGCGCAGGACTGAGGCAAAGACCTTACTCCTGACGCCCAGTTGTTGGGTACACTGACACGCTATTAAGAAAGTTTCCGAGTTCTGATGTGGTTTCCTTCTGCAGATAATATAAAACCCCAAAGGGGTGCCCTTAGGAAGAGTACTGTATAGTAACAGCTTGAGTACCAGGAACAAGGCCCAATCCTGGCAGCAAAGCATGTTCAAGTGGATGCAGGCCTTACTTTGTCCTACGTCAGTGCTGCTCACAGACACCAAGCCGTCATTCATATCAGTTTACTACCAGGAATTTAAAGGAGCATGAGACCAACAATAATGCTACTGAAAAAATACCATAGTTCATTAATTATGCAAAGAAGAATTCTGGTCTTGTACACAGATCAACATTAGACAGTACATTGCCTTCACATCTTAGATGCTCACAGTGCTGAGTAACAATTCCTACAACAAAAGAGTTGGGGAGAGGCACAGTGGATCTAAACACTCTGGGTTCTGAGCTGCCCTGGATGGTCAGTACAAAAAGAGACAAGAGCACGCTGGGAACGCCGTGGACAGCAGGGAGGCCAGAGTCTAGGAAGCCATCTTAGTGAATCCTCAAATTATGGAGGGCTTCACCAGATGTTTCAGTTGGCACGTGGGAAGTGTCTCATTTTGAACACTTGGTCCTCAGCTGGTGGCACTGTTGTGAAAAATTGTGAGACCTTCAAAAGGTGGAGCCTCGCTGGAGAAGGGCCTTGGGGTCTGATAACTCAGCCCCACTCCTTGTGTGTTCTCTCCTCGCTCTGACAACATGTGAGGTGAGGGGTCCTGGCTGCCATGGCGTCTCCTGCTGCCATGCTTTGCCCTCCATGACAGGCTGTGTGCCTTTATACCATGAGCCGAAATAGGCCCTTCTTCCCTGAAGTTGCTTTTATCAGAAGATTTTGTTCCAGTGAGAGATGTAGCTAAGACAAGGACAAGGTAGTTAGACACTTCTGGAGGAGGCAACCCAAGCTGGCATCTCCCTGTCACACTGTGAGAGTCGTGAGAAGACAGCAGTGGCACAGTTCATGATCCCAAGGCCTTCTCAGTTAAAGGCACGAGAGTTAGGTACCGTACCCGCAGCTCTGGATTCTAGCTCCCCACCCCAACTTTTTTGTTCCCTTAGTTCTGACCCTCTCTCTATCCACCAGCCTCTTTGCTTTCTCTGCAGGGCCTCAGTGCAGACTGCTACAGCACAACTCTACCCTTCAAAGTCGGGTCTGAGTGAAGAGATATGGGAGTGAGGAGACGAGATGCTGAGCTTTGGTTTAAATGGCTGACATTTTCCACGCCTAGAATTAGCCAGTAATTGCGTGGGGGCAGACTTAGCCAGAATGGTCTAAATGACCAATTAGAAGGCAAAAAGGCGGTCTTTTTTTTTTTTTTTAAAGTTCAAGGGTCCCTGTTGACAAGCCCTACTTCTCAGGCGATGCTCCAATGGGTCTGTGCCCAGCTCTCTGCTATGTGCAACTATACCCTACATTTGCCTAACGATAATGAATTGCGTACTTATTTTGCAGGAAAATATAGGGCACATCCATTACATGCAATCAAGCAAAAAGGCTGCAAAATGGGCACTCTATTAATTCCGAACAGAACCCTTCCCAAATGTCATCCTGCAACCGGAGCGTGGGCTTATTACCAATCTGAAGGAATTAAGGGTAATTTTCATCTGTACAAAGGATTTGAGGGACGAGGCTCCTGCTACACACACACACACACACACACACACACACACACACACTATTAATTGAGCTAAATTCAATTTGGCAATTTTAGTTTGAAATCACCCAGCCCTGACCTGGTGTGCCCTAGGCTGAGATCAGAGTGTCTTCTCTGCTAGAGGTTGCAGGTGTGTGCAGGTTAAGGCTGCTCTGCAAGGGGGTGTACACACGTGAGGACACACACAGAATGGAATGCAGTCGACCAGGTATTAACCCGCAAGTTACCCAGAGAGGGAAAGCAGCTGCTAATCGGTAGCAAGCCTTTGCATCACTGGGCCTCAGTTTCCTCATCCATATATCTCCTTTAATGGGGGCGTGAAGCTATGAGCTTGAGCATAGTAGAGACGTACCTCACTCTCTTGGTGCGGGGATTAGCTCTGATCTTTATTTCTATGCTCTGGAGGACTGTCTCTAGGCTGTCCTGATTCCCACAGAAAATGTAGGATCATCTGGGGCCTGGATTTGGATGGGGACAATTTCCCAAGTCACTCCTGGTTCAGTCCCCAGGGCCTTCAGATGTTCTTAGTGGACACTTCCTTACTGATTTTAACGTCCACTATGTCTGGGTGGTCACTGGGCTTGTGGGAGAGCGCAGAGCAAGAGACAGGAGCGAGCAGGGCAAGGCAGTTGGGAAGCTGGTCCAGATGGCCTGCACGAGAGCTGGCCAGGCAGCAGGAGGCAGCCCAGATCCTCACTCCACGTTCCGGTACTTGGTGAAGAGGTTGTAAAGCACTCGCAGCGTGGACTTCAGGTCACAGTTGACAATGTCTGCGGAGACAGAGCTCGTCAATAGCCTCTGTGGGCCACACACCCTAAAGTTGGCACTGATGGTCCCCTGCCATCCATCGCTCATCCTCACCTGCCCGGCATGGTCCTCAGATGTGGCTCATGGCCATCAGGGACAGCTGGGTGTGCAGAGGTGGGTAGGTGGGCAGTGTGAGCTCAGAATAGGCAAGCAATAAGGGAAGAAGGGCCCAGGTATTAGGGTTTCAGTCCCATGGATACAAGGCAGGCACCCAGGGTGTGACTTCACCATGCGCACGGCAGCTCTGGGCGAGAGGGGTGTTGGCCCTGGCTCTGGCCCGTCTCATCTGTCCCTAAGGCTCTTCTCCCAGCTTCTACCTTCATACAGTGCATGAGAGTGTTTACGGAGAAGGGGACACTTGAGCTGAGTGTGCTGGTGCGTGCCTTTAATCCCAGCACTTGGGAGGCAGAGGCAGGTGGATCTCTGAGTCTGAGTCAAAGAGGAAGAGAAGGAAGAAGGAGAGGGAGGAGGAAGAGGAGAAGAAAGGTGAACCACACAGGACACAGGACTCGGGCCTGCACAGGGTGGAGGGAGGCTAGGAACTAGCTTCCTTCTTCCTTCCACACCGTTATCCATCCACTTCCCCATCACAGCCTTTTCCAGGTGCCCCTCGACTCTCTGTAGGCTCCTCCACCTTCTTCCCCTCTGTCCTTCCTCAGTGAGCCTTTCTTTGAAGAACTAGAGTAAATGTAGGAAGAAAAGGCAATTCTGCTATCTAGGAATGCACAGGTGGGCTGTAAACTAAAGCCCAACAAACCCCTCCAAACACAGTGACTATGAAAAGCTGGGTATCAGGAGGTGCTAATGAAGGAAATGAGGACAGCAGGCGCCTTAGAGAGGGAGGCTGGGAAGAAAGAGGACTGTGCCATGGAAGGCAGGCACAGGGCATGTAAGACAGTTGCAACCCTCCTGTCCTGACCTAGGTGGGCTGCCTCTCTGTTCCTGTGTCGTTTAAAAATAAAAATAGCACTTGAAAGTATAAGCGTGAAGGTCACAGGTCACATGAGGCACGGTGCCCTAAGATAATACCTAACGTGGGCTCCAAGGTGGGAGAGATGGTCCAAAACCACTGGGGAGAAGGTGGGAAGTCAGAGCCCCTGGAGGGCTGGGTGGGGGTTCTCTTGGCCTTGAGACTGTGGCTGCAGCTCCAAAAGCCGCATGCCCTGAAGTCCGGACTCAGGCGCCAAGCACTACACAGCTGCAAGATGAGGGTCCCGAGCTGCAGACTGCCTTAGAGGCCTCTCCTCATGTCTGATTCTGGGATCCTGCTCGCAGACCAAGCCTACTCTACCCCAGCTGTGTCCAGATGCACACCCAAATCCCCTACTGACAGAAATGGGCTACCAGGACAGCTGGAGAGGCATGGAGCCCAAAGCTTCACCCTTTTGGCTTCTTTTCGGTCTCCACTTGAGACCCTGGCTGGTGGCAGGGCTCTGCCATGGTGCCCTGCTTGTGCTGCCTCAAGTCCCAGCAGAATCACCTTCTTTCTGGTGCAGTTTTATGGAATCTGGGCTGATTGCTGTTCTCTCCACTCATGGGGGGTTGCGAACACTGGGATTACACACTGGGGGCAGTTCTGGGAAGGCAGGTCTACACAGATTCGGGGAATTTGTCTTTTCTCTTTCTCCTCTTCTCAACACGTGTTTGTACGTGTACCTGCATATCTGTATGTGTACCTCATGTGTGCAGGTACCATGGAGGCCAAAAGAGGGCGCCAGATCCCCTGCAGCTGAGTTAGGCATGCTTGCGCTGCCTGATGTGGAAGCTGGGAACCAAACCTAGGGCCTCTGGAATAGCAGCAAGTGCTCTAAACCATCCAGCCTCTACCTCTGCCTGTTAAAGCCAGGTGAATTCTGAAATTGACAGGGAAAACCAGTGTTCAACAGGAGAGGACATCTGCACTGGACATTCTATTTCAACTTAACGTCAATTAAGGTTTGATGCCCATCTTCACCACCCCCTGATATCCCAGCGGTCAACTTCTCTGGACCTGTTTTCTTACTGGTAAAACTGGAAACAGTTTTATGATGAATGCCTAGAATGCATTAGGTACGCGTTTAATAAAAACCTTCCAGTGTTCCCACCATTGCTCATTAACAGAGCTGGTACATACAGCTGTGTCATGCACACACAGAATTGGCAGGGGTCACCATTCACGGAGAAGCCCTGCTTCCTTAGGTTCTGAGTTGATTCTCCGTCTCCGTCACCATTACCAGGTACATGTGGAAATGAAGGGATAAATGCTTTGTATATGTTCTCACCAAGAAAGCCAACTGCTGGGCATCTAGGCTGACCCAGGCAGATTAGCAGAGCACCCAGAGACTGAGCTATCTCGGCAGGGGAAAGGCTGTGGGTGCCTGGGAATATACAGATGCTTGGTGCTATGTAAACAGAGTCCATCAAAGCCCCAGTTGAATCAACTGTGAGATAAGTGACCTCTGTGGGCTGGTCCAGAACTACTCTCTGGGAGCATACAGTCAGGGCCGAGGCTAAGGAGAACCAGGTCAGAGCCAAAACAGCTCTAGGAGAAGATAGCCCTGGGCTAGGGAAAGGGTTCCCCAGCTCCTCTTCCTTCTCCTGGGAACCAGGGACTCCACCTATCCAGGAACCATACGTGTTGAAGATATTATGGGCACATATTATTATTATTATTATTATTATTATATTCATCTATTTGAGTACAGGACTGGAAATCAGGAGACAATTTTAGGGAATTGCTCCTGTTCTTCTACCACATGGGTTCTAGGGAAACTCAGCTGTCAGGCTTGGTAGCAAGCACCTTTGTGTACTGAGCCATCTTGCCAATCCTATTTTTTAAAATAATTAATTGATTTTGTTTTAGACAGGGTTTCTTTGTGCAGCCTTGGCTGTCCTAAAACTAGCTCTGTAAACCAGGCTAGCCTCAAACTCACAGAGATCTGGCTGCCTCTGCCTCCTGAGTCCTGGGATTGAAAGTGTGCACCTCCACAACGACTAAACTTTTTTTTTCCTGCTTAATAGAACATATTGAGTAGTTGTGGGCTTCCATGAGGTATCTCTGTCTGTGAAGCTTTTACGTGATGATTAAGCCAATATAATTAGTATGCTTATCACTAGTTATTCCTTTGTTTTGAGAACATTCAAAAATCGTCTCACACCTGCTCCCCTGCACCCCAAGCTTCTGATGAGCATTACCCCACTTTTGGATCCTGCACGTGACAAAGACGGCATGATATTTGCTTTTCCCATCTGGCTTATTTCACTTAAGCTCACATCTTCCAAGCTTATGTATGTTGCCACAAACAGCAACAATTCAACCTCTTTCACGGCTGAACGGTACTCCACAGTTCCTATGTGCTTATCCACTGACGGGCACTTAGGTCTCTTCCATCTTCTGGCTGCTGTGACTCAAACTGCAGAGAACAGGCACCTGCAAGTATGTCTCTGACACACTCAATTCATCTCTAGTCCCAGGAGTGGGCTGGCTACATTGCACAGAAGCTCCATTTACAGTTTTCCGAGGATGACCCCCTACCATTTTCCACAGCGGCGGCAGGACTAACGGACAACGCCACCAGCAAAGTGAAAGGGCTCTACCGTTGGAATTCTCTCCTGTGGCCACGCATACCTGTGAATGGAGCTGTGGGGCCTTAGGGTATTCTAACTTCCTGTTCCTGTTGTAACAAATAATCTCAGATCTGGTGACCTACAACACAGATTTGTCACCTCCGAGTTCTAGGTGTCAAAAGTCCGCAGCGGGCTTCTCTGGGCTGCAGTCAAGGCACTGACTTGGTCTCTAGGGCTCAGGGTAGAACCCTTCCCACCGGCTTCCCCTGCCACTGATTCTGCCCGCGTGCCTTGGCTTGTGGCCCCTTTCCACCTTGCAGTCAGCAGTGGCCAGGCAAGCCTGCCTCACACCCCATCACTCTGATGTTCTTGTAGCTTGTCAGGATGGCTGTGATGATATGGGGGCTCCTGGGATGGTCTGGAAGGATCTTCTTGTCTCAAGAGCACCAGTTCAATGTCTGCCAAGTTCCTTTTGCCAAGGTAATGTGTATAGGTTATACAAAGAGTACGGTGGGGACCCTTGGGGCATGGGGTACCTTGCTTGCCACGCAGGGTGTTGGAGATACCCAGCAACATCAGATGAAGACAGTTTTCCAACACAGCTGTGGCTGTTCCCCCTTGCCCCTGCAGTTTCTATGGCTCCATGTCTTTGAGAAGATCTGATTTCGAGGAGGCTATTACCGTCAGCTCTGCACACTGTAATCCAGGACTATGGGGAAGGCGGCTGAGGCAGCTTTCACATTTCTGGACACAGACCAAGTCCACCCATGCTGAGCTGACAGGGCCAACTGCCCTGCCATTGGCTGGTGCTCGCTGCACAGCCTGTCCCAGCTGGCAGACCCCTCGCCGTTTGCGTATGTCACGCTGGCTGTCCACAGTTTGATCCTGACCGCACTGGGCTTCTCCGGAGTCCTATCCTGCCTGGCACACTGGGATCTTGACCATATTCAATGACGAGGCCCCTTGAATGGTGGGAATAGCGGGACGTGTGCATTTGAAGACGTGTCGCCCTCAGTAACAAACCGCTCGTCTGACATCAATAGTCCCCACTCTTATTTCTCCTCCTTGATTTTTCTGACCCTCCCTTCCTTTTCTCTCCTCATTTCCCTTCCTTTCCTCTCCTCTCTCATCCATACTGGGTATTAAACCCAGGTCCTATCCTCAGCCTTCATTTACATGTTAGTTTGAGACAGTGTCTCACTAAGGTTGGCCAGGTTGGCTTTGAATCACTCTCTAAGTTCTACTTCAGCCTCTCTTGTTCCTGTGTTCTGGGGATTACAGTCCTGTGCTCCTAGGCTGGTTCCTCACCTGGATTTCAGTTGCTCCATTGGCTATGAATGTGATGCTTAAGCTTGTTAGATCCCTGAAAGGCTCCAGGCAGCATGGTGTGTGTGTGTGTGTGTGTGTGTGTGTGTGTGTGTGTGTGTGTGTGTGCGCGTGTGTGAATTACAGAGCTCTGAGGCCTCCTGACTCAGCAGCTTGCCATGAGAAATGTCTCCATCATGGTGTCTGGACCTGGAGACATCCTCGAAGGACCCATAATGTCTGCAGTGTAGACTAGGAAGTCACATCTCCCAGGAAGAAAGAGGAAAGCCAGAGGGAACGCTGGGATCGGCTGCTTACTGAGTCCAGCCTCATAGAGCACCACTTCAGCAACCACCCCCCCTTTACGCCCTGGAAATTTTCTGCACGGGCATGATGCCCAGGGCAACAACAAATAAGACACATGTGTTTTTCCACTGCTGTCGCTCGGGAAGCTTCAGATTAAGTAAGTGGGTCAATAATTACATTCGAAAGCTCATCCGTATACAAAACAGCCCTATAGACGGACACTGGGGGAGTTCTCCCTGTCCAGAGGGAAACAAAGGCCCACACACCAACGCATCAGGACAGGCCTCTCCGGTCGGTCGGCAGGCTGGAAGTTTCCACAAAGCAGCTGAAGGAGCCAACCACAGAAAGCGAAGCTGGAGCTGGAGCGTCAGCTCAGCCATTAAAGGCTAAGCTCACAACCCAAAATATAAGGAAATGAAGCCAGCGTACTCCAAGCCAGGAGCTGGGGCTGCTGCAGGATGCTAGAGCCCATCCATAGGAGCATTAGGAAGGAGAAGCTGGCCAGGGAGAATGCTCCTGGGGCCACCGTCACTCTATGGGCACGGGACAAGGTGTGAAGGAAGCATTGATGTAATCAGCTGGAGCTGATAGGACCCAGGCCTGCAGGAGGCACATACTAGGGTCCCTGTCCCTGTCTGGGCCCATGGTTCATTCCTTCACCCTGGTGTCAATCATACTTCTTGCCAGACATTCTGTTGTATCCTGACTGTCCTGGGGTCTATCACACTGCTCCTTACTGTACCCAGACAGAAAGGGACCCTATCCTCCAGCCACACAGCCTCTGTGTTACCCTGCCTTGACCACTCCCATGACATGATTTGGGCAGCTAATGATGCTTTCCTTCCTCCGGTTAGGGGCAGGAGCCTTGAGGGTAGGGGCGGACTTCTCTTTACGCATATGATGACGTGCAGGGTCCCAGACTGGTGAGACAAGTGTAGGTGCAGGGTCTGGAAGGCAGACCTTGGATAGGAGGCAAGGAAGCGGCTTGGTGCAGGAGCCATGACCTTTGTTTGCCCCATGCCTTTTGGTGACCAGAAAGGCGCAGGCACAAAGCCCTGTGGATGGCCTCCTCGGAGTCCCAGCCTGATAGACGTTACCTGCAGCCCAGGGTCAACCTCCCAGCGCCGACTCCATGGAGAACTGCGGCAAGTGACACAGAGAGTGTGTACCAGGGTGATGACGAACAGTGACGTGCCTCGCACTCCCAAACGTACACTCGCAGCCAGTGGCGGCACTGCAGGTGTGCCTGAGCACGCGCGTCTGCTTTGACTTCCCCTGATCTCACACAGTCGACCCTCGGTACCCACGGGCTCCACGTGTGTGGATACAGGCAACGGTGTGTAGAAAACATTTTTAGAAAGTTTTAAGGCCGGAGTGACAGCTCAGTGCTTAGGAGTGTCTGTTTCACAACCCCAATGACCTGAGCTCATATCCATATCCCCAGCAATCTGGGAGAGGGCCTGTATGCTGTGAGAGGATTCCTGGGGCTTGCTGGCGCCAGCCTCGCTGGAAAAAACAAAACAAAACAAAACAAAAAACAAACCCCAAAGCTACAGGTTCAAGGAGACCCTGCCTCAAAGGTAGAAAGTAACAGAGGAGGACCTCTATGGCCTCTGTGTACACACACACACACACACACACACACACACACACACCTCTGAGAAAGTGAGACACAGAGAGACAGAGAGGAAAAGAAACAGAGAGAGAAGGGAGAAGGAAGCACATGCTCAGAGAGAGCGAGAGAGACTGCATCTGTACTGAACAGGTCAGACTTTCCCTCGTGTCATTATTTCCTCAACAAAGCTACATAACAACTATTTCCATAATACTCACATGGCGATAGATGTAATTAACAGTTGCACAGGTGGCTGAACGACTGTGGGAGAGGGAGCTTGGATTCTCTGACCATACCCAACCATCTTAAGGGACTTGCCTGTCCTTGGACTCTGGTATTCTTGTAGGGTTTTAGAACAAACTGCCCATATATACTGAGAGATTACTGTATTTGTCACCCAGACCCCATAAATGAGGGTCCCACCCCACCAGCACAGACCCAGGGAAGGGCAAAGTACCTTCTGGCCTAGGCTTAGGCTTTTCCAGCCCTCCATCTTGCATGAGTTCAAAGGCAAAGGAGACATTCAGGACCTGGCAAGACAGATGCATGGATATGTCATTGCACACCTCCCGGACCCCAGGACCCTGGGATGCCAGGATCCTGTTTTCAGGATCCTGGGATGCTAGGACCTATTCCTGGAGAGCCTGGGAGCCTTGCACCATAGCTATGGGCCTGAGGCTAGTCTGTCTGTGGCTAGAGAAATGGGCTGGCTGTGCTGAGAGTGGCCGTGCTGATCTTAGCCACCACCATGAGGGCTCTTTCTGTCCCACTCCATCCCTGCATCAATTGTCAGGACTCCAAATCCAGGGATAACCTGAATATATTTGTCAGGGTCAGGTGGCAAGGCAGGTTCAAGGCGCCCTCCACCAAATGCCTTTTGTCCAGTCAAGCGGGATAGCGGCGGGCTCCGAGGGGCTGCAGAACCAGACTAGCCCAAAACAAAACAAAATCACCCAGTTGTTTACAAAGGGGCTGGAGACTCAGCTCACTTTCTAGCAACACACACACACACACACACACACACACACACACGCACACACACGCATTCACACACATACTCATGTATACACTCACACACACACACACACACACACACACACACACACACACACTCACACACACACTCACAGGCGCACTCACACACTCCTGTAATGCCAGCATTTAGGACAATAAGGCAGGGGCACTGCTGTGAGTCTGAGGCCAGCTTTCATTACAATCTAAGTCCCAGGCCAGTCTGGGCTACAGGGTGACCTTCGTCTCAAATGGCCTCTCTTTCCTCCACCAAAACGGAAAAGACCCAGGGCTTAGAAAGATGGCTAATTGGTTAAGAGGGCCTGAGTTTTGTTCTGAGCACCCATGTGGCTCACAACTGCCAGCACCGGGGGACTCAGCGCCCTTATCTGGCCTCCACAGCACCAAAGCACACACATGCACACACATATATATGCACACACACAATGCACAGAAGAACCAGCCTGGCTATGGACCTCAGGGCTAACTGGCCCGGGAGCTACCTTTGCTGTCACCTCTGACAGAGACAAGGCTGGCTGTGCATCCGCAGGAGCACAAGGCAGGCACAGATGAAAGGCAAAGAACAGGGTTCAGGATGCCTGGAGCCTGCAGGCGGCTCTCCAGAGAGGCTCTGACTCCAGCCAGCAGAGGCCTGGCCAGGAGCCTGCGTCCACCTCGTCCTGGGCAGGCCCAGCGTAGGTGAGCTGAGCACGGGCTGTGGGCTCCCCCAGGGCCCCTCCTCCTTACCTTCTGTTCAAAGCTGTCAGGGGTCAGGAAGAAGCTGTGCAGTGGCACGAAGTAGCCCTCAAGGAGCCCCATGAGCAGCACCAGGTAGACCCCATCTGCAAACTGCGGAGAGACCCAGGCATTAGCAGGAGCCACCTTCACCACCCAAGGCCACCTCAGCAGGCAGGCTGCTGGCGTGAGTGAGGGCAAGGGGAGGTGGGGAGCTCCTGGGGGGCCAAGGTGGAAGAGGCCTAGCTTAGTCCTCAGCAAATCCTGTGGAAGGAACACCAAATGAATGTACCCCACTCTACAGGTGAGAAAAGTGAGGTGCAGGGGATGGCCACCCTGCCTGTTTGGAAGGGGCACCATTGCATGGAGATGTCAGGAGGGATGTCAGGCAAGGAGAGTGACGTGAGGGTCCTCAGTTACTCTGCTTTTGAACGTGGTGGCAAAACCTGAGCCTGGCTTCTGTGTCCCTTCCTTGGGATTCCACAGGTGGACTAGTAAAGTATAGAATTATAGTGTCTAAAGCACCTGGGGACCTGCTTTGCTGTCTGGAAAATGACAAAGTGACTGGGATTCTTGCTGACCAAACAGAACTCTTATTAAGGGCCACAGAAAGGGGCTTGAGGTCCAGTCCTTTTCAAGGAAATGGTGCTACTGGGGGTGGGGAACTGAGCCAAAAGACCAGACTCTTGGGCTAAGTATAGAACGCTTTGTTCTAGGGAGGAGAGCTGCAGATCCTGGGTGATCGGGGCATTTTGGAAGGACTCGGTGTTGAGGTGAGCAGAGATGTCTGTCAGGCGCTTATCTGATATCTTAGCACCCCTCAGAGGATGCTGGGCCACCACCTGTCTGTAGACCACAGATGCTAGAGTTTGCAAGCCACACTTCCTACTGTCACCCTATTAAGAGAGTGAAGTGGACTAGTTTTTGGGTCTGGAGCATCTTCATTAAACTTCCTAGAATAAGGCAGGGGGCCTCGAGCTCAGCTGGAACTAAAGCAGTCCTCTATACTCTCCTGGGTCACTTCGGGCGGGTGAGGCCTGTGCCTGGCATCCCATGCCACCTGGGTAGGTCCTGGAGAGCGGAGCTCAGAATCTGTGTGGAGCTCAGAGCCTCTGCAGTGAGGCAAGTAGCAAGCCTGGGCCTGGCTGTGGCTGGAGTAGGCTAACGTGGAATGCAACCAGCCTGTGAGCCAGGAGGGCTAGGCTGACTCTGCTCAGAGGGAAAGGCAGATGGTGGCTCCCTGCCTGCTGGTTCTGCAGACTAGGTGGGAAGGAGGTGGACGCTGCAGACAGATGCCGGAGTGCCAAGCAGTGCCCGCTCAGACAGCAGCCCTGGCCCCCAGACACTGGAACGTTCCAAAGATCACCTCAGCTACTTTTCTAGGACTCTTCTGGATTGTCCCAGAGCTCAGACATACAGGAAGAGAGCCCAGTGAGGCCTGGAGTGGGCTCAATAGGACAGAAAACGCTCACACTGCATGTCAGGCAGCGGCAGCTCACCCAGGAGGAGAGGCTCGGGGACTCGGATACACAAAGGTGTATGTATAGGTAGAAATGACTGCAGCAGGCTCTGGCCAGGGGGCAGGAGACACCACTTGGTAGTCTCTTTTACTGCTCTAGTAGGGCTAGTAAGACAAACGCCAGAAGCCGTGTCTCCTAAGAGTGCTGGGCTGGGCAGTGAACAGTCTTGCATGGCCTACAGATCATTTGCTTGGCACTTTTCCAAATCACCACTGCCAGCTTGGGGGGGGGGGTGTCACGGTGCCCCAGCCCTAGCCGAGATCTTTGGTAGGTTGCCTCTGGCCCAATGGATGGCCCTATGCCTAGGTGAATTTGGGAGGTTCTAATTGAACTCAGGAGGTTATTAAAAAAAGAAAAAAAAAAAAAAAAGAAGAGGAAAACATAAAGTTGGAAGGGGGACTGGGGTGTCTGGGAGGAGATGGGAAGAGAGAATAAGGCAGGTATGGTCTAAATGTATTATATTAATGTGTGAACCGATCAAAGAGTAAAATAATGACAAAACCCTACCGATGTCCTTCCAAGAAAGGGTGAGTGTTAGGGGCTGCAGTTAAAGACAGGACAGATAATTCAGCACAGGGCAGGGGAGAGAACGGTGGTGACTGTCCTCTAACCGTGACACAACCCCATTTTAGTTGCTCCAAACGAGTGAATATCACTTCAAGATCCCCCTCTGAACAGACGAACATAGGGTGCTGCTCCTAAAACTCCCTGCATTTAGCCAGCGGACAGTGGTGATTCGAGACAGCAAACTTGTTTGGAGGGAGCTAGTCAGGGGTGGAGAGAGAGTAAGCTTGGCCATGCACTGCATGTCTCGTATAGATTAGACAGAAGACCTTCCTGTGATGTTCTAAAGTCAGCCTGGGGAAAGCCCCCACCTGGTTCAGCTCTCCGGGAAGAATACATCCCACATCTCATCCCTCTGCCTGGAAAGCTTTCTAGTCCTCGTCACTCACCTGCGTCTCAAGTTCCGTGACCTCCAGGTTTAGTTTATTCAGATGCTTGTTCACGAACGTGATGAGGGTCTGAAAGAGAAGCGCAGAGGCACTGAGGTGGAGACCTCCGTGTGTGGAAGGGCCCTGGGGTCATGGAGAGGCTCAGGCTCTTGGTTAGGCAGCCCACATGAGACACAGGCTGGGAGTCCTGAGAGACAGGGTGACAGACACGGAGAGTATCCATTTGGGGCCATCCAGGAGAAGGGGAATTGAGAAGAGGGCAAGAGACAATTACTGATCCCTGCTTTGGTAGCACTTCCTGTGCCCAGGGAGAGGAAGAATTCTGTGTGAGGGGCAGAGAAGACAGAGTCAGTGTGAGTGGGAAGATGATGTGGGCACCCTGCTGGACTCTGGATGACTAACCAGTGACCAAGAGAGGGAAAAGATGTCCAGGTCTCCCCAGGTGCAAGCTGGGGTTTTCTCGTGCAGTGTGGGGTCCCATCCCTGGCTGCCCCAGGCACCACTGGCCTACCTTCTTCACCACATTGAGCTTGTCGGGCGCATGGTCGAACAGCGTGTCGAAGGCATCGCGCTCTGAAACAGGGAAACACGCCATGCACTGAAGCGTGTAGCCGGCTACCACAGGGAATCTCTGATTCTTAGCCCAGAGCCCCTGTCCGCGTGTCCAGCTGATGCTTGCTTCTAAGCAGGCTGACCTGGGCTTGGACCTTCCTCCTCACTTCCATCCCACTACGTCCCAGTGCCGTCACAGCTCTAAAGTGTTTCTGACATTCTCTGGTCATTTGTTATCCAAACATCAAATTGCTTTGGCTAACATTCAAGACAATTGTCCTGGTAGGGGCAGAGGTGAGGGCACAAGGGCCCAGTGCCTTCCAGGATAGAACAAAAGACTCTTTCTGGGGTTCCAAGTCAACCCCTGTGTGCCTCAGTTTCCCCTTCTACCAAACATCATCTGAAAGATAAGCCTTCCCCAGGCGGGTGGTAGGTATAAAACACATGTGTCCTCCCAATGGAGTTTTTAGTATAATAAAAATATTTCATGAGGTCACCAAGTCTTGGGCTCACAGATCATAGCCAAGCCATGCTCCTGGCATGGAATCTTCTCGCTGTGGTGCCAGGTTCTTAGAACCAGAGGTGCCCCCACAGAAGGGCATGAAGGCAGGGGTAGGGAGCATTTCTAGAAGCAAGCTGGGCTGGGGAGGGTCTGGAACCCAAGGTCGGCATTTTCCACTTGGGCACTGATGGGCAAAGCTGAGATTGCTAGGAAGGTAAGTGTGTGTGTGTGTGTGTGTGTGTGTGTGTGTGTGTGTGTGTGTGATCTTTGGCCCTCGGGGCCTCTACAAACAAGCCTGAAGTTCTGGGAGATGGGATCTGTGATGGGGATGAAGGAGGTGATGTAGGGGACTCCCAAGTGTGTCCAAACATCTCTTCCTAAACTTCCGTGCCAGGCTAAGTCTGCTGTGCTGGGGCCAGATCTGTGCTGATGAGCGAGTGTCCCCCCAACCCCCAGCCAGTGTGTCCCCAGCTGGGGCAGACACACATCAGACAGCAGAACCAGCTGGCTTCCCCTAGGCCCCCAAAGCCAGACAAGCTCAGCACACTCACCATGTCTTCCGGAAAGGGCCCTGAAAGAAAGGGAGAAGGAATCCAGTTATACAGTAGGTGTGACACAAGAGAGAGCTCACGTGGCCAGCGAGTCCCAGGAGCCTCCTGTCTCTGCCTCCCCAGTGGTGGGATAGCAGGTGCACCTAGCTCTGCTCGGCTTTTCACACAGGTGCTGGGGATCTGAACTCATGCACGTTTGTGGGGCAGACACTTTGTCATCTCCCCATCCTCAAGGCAAAGCTTTTACAGTTCCTCATCTTCAAATTTCCAAAACTAAATAGGATGATAAAACCGAGCCAGGTGCAGTGGCACACACCTGTAACCCCAGCACTCTGGGAGGCAGAGGCAGGTGGATCTCTGTGAGTTTGAGACCAGCCTTCTCTACAGAGTGAGTCCAGGACAGCCAAGACTACACAGAGAAACCCTGTTTTGAAAAACTAAAACAACAGCAACAACAACAAAACCCAAACCAAACCAAACCAAACCAAAACCCAAAAGACATCTGTAAGGTAGAGAGGGCTTTCTGGGTCGTGGTACATGACCAAATAAATCAGATTTAAGAAGAAGGGCGGGAGAAACACATCATCCTCTTGAAGATTAACAATTCTGATTGGCCCCATGTTTAACATATGACAATTTCAGGCTGGTTAGTTTTTTGGGGGGTTATACTTTTTTTCCTGGAGTGCCACAAAATTAGAATTTTCAATCATGGCTAATTCTCCTCTCCCTCTTTCCCCACCCAAGGCTGTACCTTAAGCAGCACGAGGCATGTTTTGAATGCACAGGAAAGGCTAAGCTATAATCATCGGCTGCAGCTTAATCCCTCCTGCAATCCCAATAAATGAAAACTAAATATCAGCAAATGGGTGAATTTCAGAGAAACATCTGTGTTCCATTACAGACTCGCTGGCAACAATGGTGTTGACATACTCTGTGTTACCAGTTATTTCCTCTTGGATTTGTCGAGACTGGAGGATCCCTTCTCGTTTCTGAAATGGAGAAGGGAAGAGAACAAAACAGGCTTTAGCAATACTGAAACGGCTGGCATTCCTGACGTGGAGAAGGCTGATGTTTTAGGAGGGGGTCAAGAGATGAGAAGATTCAGGAAGGGGAAATGCAGTGATTTGGGGTGGGGGAAGGGGGCTGGCTATGCCAGCATCACGGAGTGTAATTGGCGGTTAGTCCAAACAAGTAGGCTGATTCCTGGATGGTGAAGCCTGCCTTCCTTTATTGAAGATTTCTTTTGGAGGCCAGCTGTTTGCCTCGGGGACTGAGGCACAGCAAACCCAGTAGAAATAAAGGCTGGGTGTGTCTGCCTCCAGCTGGGGCCTCTCAGGAGACAGAGCTGGGCAGAGCGGAGCTCTGTGGCTAGACGGAGGTGTGCAGGGCAGCTTGGAGAATTCAGACAGAGGCAAAGAGGACTTTTGTTTCGTTTTGCTTTTTTCATTTTCTGAATATTTTAGTTTATTCTTTGATAATTCTACACATGTGGACAACATATCTTGAACCCAGCTACCCCTTCCCGCTCCTCTTGGACCCTCTAAATACTTCACACTCTAGTCTTCATGTCTATGTGTATACCCCACTGAGCCCACCACTGCCACCTGCACACACATGGGGTGAGGCCATGCATGGGAACATGGGTAACCTCCCAGAGGCTGTGGGCTCCCAAAGAAAAATGACTCCCCTTCTCTTAGCAGCCACCATGGGTCAGCAGCTCTTGTAACAAAGGGTGGAGCCTTAGGAGGCCCCGAGTCTCGCTCAAGTTGAAATGCTAGCTGGCGTGATTGTGTGCGGGCAAACACAGCTGCCACCAGAGCTCATGAGTGCAAAACAGCCACCAGAAGCCAGCATTTCCCAGCACTCATCCTCATCCTCTTTGATTCTTTCCGCCTGCTCTTTCATGACAGTCCCCGAGTCTTGAGGGGACTGATGTCAATGTCTCACTTAGGGCTGAGCACTCAACAGCCCCTTATTCTCAGCACTGAGCAGCGATGAGTCTCTGCCCTGGCTGCTGCCCACTGATGATAGAAGCTTCTAGAACCAAGGTTGTGAGCGGCAGTAATCTATAGGGCGAGCCACTGGCACAGCTGTGTTGAGGTGGAGGCTGACATCCTCAGGTCCCTCCAGCTCCAGCAGGCTCCACTTGGTGCTGGCGTGGGGTCTCTAAGTGAGTAGCAGCATATGCGTTACTAAGTACACGGCTCACTGAGAAAAGCAACCACTTTGAGCCGTCCGGCCGATTTATTTCTTCATCTTCCCTTCCTCTTCCTCTGTTCTTTTCAGAGAACAGGGACTCATGTAGTTCAGGTTGGCCTTCAGGACTATGTGGACTTCCAGGTGGATGGTCAGAGATACTTTCCAAGGGGAGGAAACTTTGGGGAAAGCTGGACACTGGGGAGAGGTCATTCTAGAAGTAGGTGGCTGCCATTAGTACCTGGGCAGCACCCCGTCCCCCAGGAGGGGGGTGGCTGGAGAGTTGAGCTTGGGCCCGATGAAAGAGCACAGGGTTCCCTCAGGCCTTCTGAAGATGCCAGGAGGAAGGCTCACTGTACCAGGTTCCTTTGCAGCCAGCATCGGACCCTTGCAGGACACCATAAAGGCTGACAGAGCAAAGCCACTGTCTCAAAGCCAAAACGAATGCTAAGAAGGAGCCTCTGAGCCAGGGTGTGGTGGTACACATTTAATCTCAGCACACTGGAAGCCATGGCAAAACAACTGAGCATTTGAGTCCAGCCTGGGCTACACAGTGAAACGTCATCTCGGTCCAACCCCCTCTCCCATCAAATAAAGGAGGGACCTCCCCAAGTTCAGGAAGATCAGCTGAAACATGCCTTCTGGAGCCTCCCTCCTAAACTACCAGGAACAACCACTCCCATTTTCAATAGCCACAGACAATAGGGTCAGGTGAAGCCTTTCGAAGAAGGAGAGGCAGGCTGGATTAGAGTCTGGGCGAGAGTAGGCTGAGCACGGTGGAAGAGGAAGAAGCAGGAAATGGATGTGGAAAGGGATGGGGGAAGGAAATCATGTAATCCAGTTCACACATAATAAAATGCTTTTCTACAGACAGGAAGGAAGCAGGTGTTGGGGAGCCCTCACTGTAGCCCTCGAGGCTCCTGGGAGATCGTCCCACAGCTGAGTGGCTCACTTGCCACCAGGTTTGTTTTCATGGTTTTAAAACTGGGCCTCCCTAGGTAGCCCAGGCTGACCTGGAATTTTGTTACCAAGTCTAGACTAGCTTCAAATTCACAACAATCCTCCTGCCTCAGCCTCCCAGGTGCTGGTACAGTCATGTACCATCACACCAGGTATTTTCTGCCAGTTCTGAGTCCTGCTTCTGAGCCTGTTCTCTTGAGAAAGCTGATCACACTGTGAACACACACACACATACACACACACACACACACGCCCACACATGTACACCTCACTTTATATAACCCCTTTTCCATGCCCTCACCCTAACCAAAGTCCCTGCAGCAGAAATTAAACCAACAACTGCCTCTGATGGCTGATAATTGAGCTCAAAATAAGGTCTGAGATGTGAGCTTGCAGGGACCACTGTTTCAAAATAGCAGTCTCTCACTGACTCTGAAGCTCAATTCTTTTTTCTTTTTTTTTTTCTTCTCCCTTTTGTCTGTAGTAAAGCAACAGGTAAGTTTTGTTATTCCTTCCAGAGAGCTGTTCATCTTACCTGGTCAGAAAGACAAAATAGTCACTAAATGAACAGACAAAGACCTGGAAGGCACAGCAGTGAGAGGAGATATCAGAGGCCAGCTTACCTAGCAATCTCTACCTGTACTGGCGACAGCAGAGCCACGCATGAGCTGAATGACTGCATGTATATAGCCGTGAAATAACTACGGACTTCCCAGGGCCTGTGTGAGCTACTCACCACAGCACTCAGGCTCTACCTGTACTGCTCAGGTGTTTTGTTGCTGTTGCTTTGTTTGTTGGTTTTGTTTTAACCTTTGTCCAAATGCTTTGGGGTCAGAGGAAACCTGAGAAGAGGGGGCTAGGAATCCCCCATGTTCTTCCCCCCTAGCAGCTGATACAGTCTCTCCATCTGCACCCTGTGGCAGAGGGATGCAGTGCTCAGCACCTAGATGATGACACTGGACCCCTGACAGCCCACAGCTGTTGCAGAGGTCTGCCCTTGGTGCTGTGACTTGTATATCTTGGAGATGAGTATTCCAGCACAGTTTAAGTGACCTCAAAATCCTCCTCGCTCTACTGTCCATCATCCACCCTTCCCTGTGGCAGTGTTTCCAAACACAAGATGGACTTGTGTGTTATTGGCTGGTAAGGATAACAAAACAGAGATGGTCCGGGTTTCTCAAGAAGACACTTGCTCCGGGATGCCCTGGGCTGGCCACAAAATGCCTGATAAAGACAGAGCTCAATGACAAGGGCTCTGAGCACCTGTCAATCAGCCACACTTAAGGGTCTGAACCACAAAGCGTGGCCCTGTCAAGGACGACCCTCTGTCCCCTCTGTGTCGCCTTGCCTCCTTGAAGCCAGCACCAACGCACCCTATTCCTATTACAGCTTCATGAGGCCTGGCAGAGTTGAGTGCCAGTCAGTGTGGAAGAAAGCCCTTCTCATTAGGGCAGGAGTGATCCGTTGCTTAGGAGCACAATTGTCAAATGCTCCCTCCCGGTTACCACCTGACCCAAGTGCGCAGCTCAAAGCCCCTTTGTCCTGTAAACAGGCCTGACCTGATCTGGCACACTTAACCAGCCCAAAGCTTCTCTCACTCACTGATGGCAGAGCCGCCTCCTGTTGTCTGTTGCAGAGCCCTGGACAGCCCCGGGGACACAGGGCCTGCGTGCACGCAGGACACACCCTCTCTCCGACTATTTATTTGGAAAACAACAACAACAACAAGCCAGAGACAAGCAAACACAACGATGGCCTTTTGCTAAATGGGCATAGAGTTGAAAAATAAAATTGCGTTTGAGTATTTAATGGGTTAGGGGCGGAGTAAGCTAGCCACAGTGAGAGAGGTCACACCCTCACTGTGGAAACTGCACGACCATATGTGAATGGAGACTCCAACAGTCTGGACGAGGTGACCTCAAGTCCCCACTGGGCGTTGCTTGCGGACTAAAAAACAGCAGCAAAGGGCACAAGCCTGCATGCTCACCCACCCACCCACCCACCCACCCACACACACACACACACTGAACACACAAAACTCCCCACACATGAACTTAAACACACACATACACACTTACCCTCAACCCCACATGCTTGAACACACACACTCCCCTTCACGCACACATATACGCATTTCCTCATATACACACAATTGAACACACTCTCACTCACCCACACACACTTGAACATGCCTGAACACACACACCTCCCACGTACCCACCCATATTCTTACACACACCCTTTACACGCATGTGCTTCAACACACACCACCTCACACACACACCCTCTAGAATATGCATTCCTTCATACACAATGCTTGTTCAACACTCGACCAAAAATGTGATTTTCCAGAGCTTGCAGGGAAGTGCAGGACACAAGCAAACACCTTCCTTCCTGCTCACCTCTGCATACCTCACAAACACGTACACTGCACATCGTCAGCTACGCGCTGCACAGAGACTCTCCCAGCATCCATGTAAAGCCCAGACACACACTGACAGGAAAGAGTGTGCACACACAAGCACACACTCTTTCATTCTTTGCACACATAAGGCAACAGGTGTCAGATGCCCCCCAGCGCAGAGCACAACCAATTCCTCGTAGCCTTCGCCTGTCCTTCTGAGCACCCGCTCGACATGCTTTGGCTGTTGCTGAGCTCAGCCTCTGTGACTTAAGAGTGAAGGTGTGTAGCATTTATCTTACCTGGACCACAACCACTTGGATGGAAACATGGTCTGGAAGTCGGATTGGTGCCCGGAAATACTGGGACAGAGCAACGAGCAGGTGGAGGATGGCAACCAGGCTCTTGGCGTGAACCGCTACAACGCAAGATTAGAAGATGAGAGTCTTTCTCTAGATTCTGGGCAGGACAGGCATCGGCTGTGATTAGAGCAGCACCCCTGGCTCAGTGTCTGTTTCTTGTACCTTCATCAGGGAATTCCCCCAGTGGCCATCTGTTTCCCCACCTCCAACCTCTCCACTCATGGCCATGCTCTGGGGGTTCCTTCTTGGACGCCATGATTGGTGGATTTCCACCGTGGCATCTCTGCTCTCGCTCAAGGTTCCCTAGGCAATGACGGAGTCTGGAGCTCAGATCAGCTCTCTCTGCCCAGACCCCTGTTCCCCTGTACCTACTTCTTCCCCACCGGACAGGGAACACTGGATTGTTACTGCTTCCTGTGTCCAAGGCTGTTCACAAACCTTTCTTTGATCAAGAGATCCTAAGCCCTGGTTCTCTTTCTCTGTCCAGGGCCAACCTCTGTGGAAGAATTACAAGAACTACCCAGAAAGCTTAGCTGCTCATGCCTTATCAGGTGGGCGTAGCCCATGTCCCCAAGCTAACCCAAATGTCCTCCACTGTTGCCCTGTGCCTGTCCTAAACCATTTGTGCTGCTGAAGGGTGGGCCCTTCTGGTTGTGGCTTTCTCAGTAGACGGGATAAAGCCTGACTTCACAGAGCCAGGCAGACTAGAACATGAGTGTGACTTTGTTACCTGTTTATGGTTATAGCCTTGGGTAAGGCCCACTCTGGCCACTGAGCCTTAACTTGTTCATCTCCTCAAACAAGGATGGCCGTTCCCAGGTGGACATACACACTGTAAAGACTTTCAATGATTCCAGGACACTGCAGGTGGCAAGGAATGACTGGTATTTTTATTATAACTTTCGAGAAAGTACCTGGCACCCAGGCAATCCTCTCTCTTCCTGTCTCATGAAAGTGCAGACCTGCCCAGGCTCTTTGCCTGCCTGTGTGGTCCTACCAGCTTCATGACTCTTCCTTGCAGACATAGGCAAGGGAAAGCCCAGAGTACCCAGTGTGTATGTCACCCACATAAGGATCATTATCAGGCTGTCAATCGTCTCCCCCCCCCCATCAAAGAGTCTAGTTTAGAAGGTTTGAGAAGCCACCAGGAGAGGAAATGATTCAGACAGTCCTTTGACATCACTGGCGCTGTCCCTTATAGCGGCTGTTCCACAGCGGTGGCTCAACATGACACCAAGCAGCACATCCGGCTTTCTGGAAGGTTCAGCTCTGGAAAGCACCATCCACAGACTCTGACCTACAGTGACAGCCTACAAAATGGCTCCAGGTCGGGACTGGGCCACTGGCACGGCAATGCCACTGAGGGATAGCACCAAACCAGGGCTTGCTCCCCCCCCCCGGGCTGGATATTATACCACCCCCAGGTAGGATCCTGGGGGCTGTAGGCACACTTGAGGCCCTCTTGCTTTTAATGGCAAACTTGATGAAGTTCAGGTCAGTGAACTTATTTTCCTGGTGTCACTGTACATCATCTTGGTAAGTGACATCAAAGGCATGAGACAGATGTCAAACTCTGTGTCACATGCTGACATCACAAGCAAAACGCTGGGAAGCACTCAGACCCAGGAGTACGGCTCAGGTTGTTTCCGTCATTGAGAGACAACAAAACTATGCAGTTCTTACTGTGTGGTTCTGGTGGGTCCAGAACATTCTGGGTAGCCCAACCCAGCCTTGAACTTGTGACCCTACTACCTTAAGCTCCTGAAGGAGGCTTATTTATTTATTTATTTATTTATTTATTTATTGCACAGGGGGCATACATATGCCTCGGCACATATGTGGAGATCAGAGAACAACTTTTGGGAGTTGAATATCACCTTCCACCGTGTGGTGGGTTCGGGGGATTGAACTGAGGTTGCCTAGTTTGGTGGCAATGCCTTTACCTGTTGAGCCACTTCACTGGCCTCTGAAGATTATTTTTATTTTTACCCCTGCCCCCTCTCTCCCTCCTGAAGAGAAAAAACCCTTTTTGTTCCTAAAAGCCAACAGCAGAGATCATGAAAAGAAGACAAGACAATGAGGGCACTCAGATCTTAACTGCAGCCCACCCATTTCTGCTTCTTTTCTTCCGGCTGCTCCTGAGTGTCTCCTTGGAATCCTCAGCCTGGATGGAGCTCAGGCACCAACCACAGAGTCAGTCACAGCCTCCCAAAGCTAGGGGATAGCCACATGACAGAATCTTTGCACATACAGAAAAACCAGTCAAGACAGTGCCATCTAAGTATTCCATCACTAAAGGGAAGTTTCACTCACATTAGACAAGACCATGAGCCATGCACATCCACACGCATGAATGTGTGGGTTTATATACACACATGTATGTGCACAAGCATGCACTTGTGATCAGCACTTGAAAAGCAATATAAAACCATTCTGTGAACTGTGTCCCTCTGTCCTGCTCCAAGATGTGAACTCTGCCTTGTTCAGCATACCCACACCTCGGACGCTAATCCTCTGCTGGTCATCAGGTGTCAGGTTGCCTCGGTATTACAGGACTGGGTTATTTTACTTAATGATAGCCCCAGGGCATGAGGACAGGGAGGCTGGCAACGTAGATGAGGTAAATTGAGGGCACGAAGGACTGCCTTTAAGTAAAAAGGAAGAGTATTCAATAACAGGAAAAAACCCGAGTACTGAGGTTCCAAGATCTACACTAAGAATGAATATTCTATGCAATTACAAGGAGAAAGACTAGTAGTTCAAAAAATTAGATTTATTTCTTTATTTCAGGTGTATGGACGTTCTGCTTGTCTGTGCATCCTGTGTGCGCCTGGCATCTTCAGAGACCACAGGAAGGTATCAGATCTCCTGTTGCTGGGGTTATGGATGGTTACAAGCTGCCAGGTGGGCGCTGGGAGCTAAACCCAGGCCCTTCAAGAGCAGCCAGTGCTCTTAACTGCCGAGTCATCTCTCCAGCCCTTCGTGATCGCTTATTTGGTACACCTTATGGCACAGGAGCGAGAGTTATTGTGTGTGATAAATGTGTTGTTAGGATAGAAAAAGTATTAATGGCAGAAACACAAAAACAAACCTGTCGACCAACAGAAGAGAGCAGAATGCCAGGAAATAAGCCCACGTAGCTACTGCCACCTGATTTTCAACAGGGATGAAAAAATACATACACTGGAGGAAAAAGAAAATGTCCCTTTAACAGAAGGTGCTGGGAGACCCAGACATCCACATGTAAAAGAATGAAACTAGAGCAGTATCTCTCACCCTGATTAAGAATCAATTCTAAATGGATCAAAGGTCTTAAAGTTGAAGACGCTAGAAGAAAGCCCAAGTAAAAGACTTCTATACAGGCACAGAATTCTCAGGAATTCCCACTAAGAACTCAATGGTCCAGGGAATGACCCGACAAACTGAAAAATGGCATAGGATGAAATTCTAACTTTCTGCACAGCAGAGGAAATAACACACCAGAGTGAAGAAACAGCCTACAGAATGGGAGAAGATCTTTGCCAGCTATTATGCCACAGTATGAAGTATCTATATAAGACACTACCCATGTGCAGCCATCCCCTGGGATACTTTGGATATAGGGAGATTGCCATCTATAAATGCATAGATGTGTATTCATACGTGAATAAATAAAAAGCATGTTCTAGACACTCACGCATACACACACAGACACATAACACATACACAGACAGATGCACACACGCCTTGCAGTAATACTCTAGAAGCTTCGGGGCCCATTTCTGGTTATGAAGCTTATGGAGGCCATGTGTAGAGGCTCAATACACAGCCTGGCTCTGCAGCCGGCTCCCTGGAACAGATTGCTGGCGCCCCTGCTCACACTCTAACCAGGGCGGCAACGCCCCTTCAGCAAACACCAAGTGCACCGTTTGTTATGCCGTGCGGGCAATTCAACTGGCCTGCCCTTAGACCTTTAGGGTCCCGACAGCGTCCTGTGTTAGAACCTGGATCCTCTGATAGTGTCTGGGACAGGTACTTAGGTAAAGCTCGCCTGCCACTCCCCCTCTCTGCTCTCTCCCCTCTCTCTGTAGAGGGGCCCTCTCCCCCACCATGTCTGCCTCTCTCTCTCTCCTTCCCTCTCTCTCTCCATCTCCTATCCAATAAATATCTTTTATATCAAATCTGTCCCATGTGTACATCCCAACAGCAGTTACTCTCCCTTGTTCTGGGGAAAGGACAGTGAAGACACCAGAATCCCTGACACTGCGATGGTAATGTTTGTAACTTCTCTGTGCCTTGATTTTCCCATTTGTGAAACAAAAATGAGGGAAAGGATTACCTGAGGTGGGCGTGGGAGCACTGCAAGGATTAAAACAGACATTAATATTTAAATGTGTCTCTATCTACTGGCATTTCCTAAATTTCCAATCATAAAAAATTCTGTTTGTGAGCAGAAAAGAAAGAAATCCCTCAAGTCCTAGATCAAAGACCTTGGTAACCCAGCAGCCTGTCCCTGCCACTCTTGTTCTGGGCATAAAGGCAACACCGTGTCCCCAAATGCACAGCCAGGGCTGATTAAAGAGAAAGGGGAGAACTGCTCTCTGTGAGTTGTGCCGCTCTGTTTCTTCTAGAACACACTGCTTCTTGTAAACAAGCTCCAGCTCTTCTTGATGCCCCGAGGCATCACACGGAGCAGCCAAGAGGATAATTATCCCTTCTGACCCACTAATCCATCTCCATTTTGGACATCCAGCCAGAGAGAGTCATTCAGGGGAAGTAAACAGAAAGACAGAAAAGACATCCAGCCAAATAGCCTTCTGAGATTAGCAACTGGCTTGCAAAGTGTGTGTGTGTGTGTGGTCAGAGGTCAATATCAGGTGGTCAAGTGTCTTCCTCAATAGTTCTACCTTGTTTTTTGAGACAGGGTCTCTCACTGAGCTGGGAGTTCACTGATTTACTTTGCCAGGGTTGGCCAGTGAACCCCAGAGCTCCTCCTGCCTTCGCCTCATCAGCGCTGAAATTACAGGCAAGCGGCACTACTCCAGGCTTTAAAAAAAAAATTTTTTTTTTAATGTGGATGCTAGGACTCAAACTCAAGGCCTCACGCACTTTATCCCAAAAGCCATCTCCCAGCCCCATGTGTCCTTTTCCCAGGGGCACAGGGAAATAGGGTTCCTTAGCAGGATAGCTTCTTGGGCCCAACGCCAGGTCTTGTCCTCCACCCTCAGGTGACTTTGGCTAAGCAGAGAATGCCCTGTTCCCAGGGTAGCATGCCGTTCTATGCCAGCAATGGTATAATTACGCTGAAGGAGGTACTGAGCATTTTGGAGCCAATGTCGGATGTCAGAAATGAGGAAAGGAGACAGCCCCCAGCAGCTATGAGGTCACTAAAGTGGGGGAGAGGGTTTCTTTTTCTTTTCTAAGTTTGAAAAAAAATTTTTTTTTTTCCTAGGGGGTGGATCCACTTTAAGTCCTAGAAATGGGATGCAATAAAACAAAGTTCCTAATACTTAGATCCAACCACTGTCTAACTATTTTATTTGCACTGAAAATCTGCATTTGTTTCTTTACAAACAAACAAACAAACAAACAAACAAAAATCAGTAAGATTCCTGACTGGGGATCGGCTGTCATTGCTAGTGTCATGTGACCTGTTGACTCACTGTTGAATCTGAGTTTAAATTAGATGCCAAGGCACACTCTTGAGGCAGCAGAAGAATTAACTGTCTGGGGGCTGGAGAGATGGCTCAGAGGTTAAGAACACTAGCTGCTCTCCCAGAGGGCCTAGGTTTGATACCCATTACCCACACAGCAGCTCACAACTCCAATCACAGGGGATCTGACACCTCCTTTAACTTGACACAGTCTAGACTCAGACGCACCCAGGAGGAGTCTCAGCGAGGGACTGATTGCACTGGGTGGTCTGCGGGTTTAGGGTGGACTGTCTGTAAGTCAACTCATACGATGGCAGCGTGGCAGAGGCTACCCATCCCATTTATAGGGCTTAGAATGGATCCAACACTACTAGGAAAGAAAAAGAAATCCCCCTCACTCTAAGTGACCATGTAACGGCAAGACCTCACCCAGTGTGGGAGGCACCATTCCCTAGAATGCGTCCTGAACTCCATGAGTGGAGAAATCAAGCTGAGTAGAAGCAGTCGAGGAAATGAACCCACATAAAGGTGAAAAGAGCTGATTTCGTAAAGCTGTCTCCTGACAGCTTTAGATCTGTACTATGGCATGAGCCTTCTCCCCATCCCCCTCTGTGTCTGTCTGTCTGTCTGTCTGTCTCTCTCTCTCTTTCTCATACACACACACTCTAATAAACAAAACATTAAAACAAACCCCTTTCTAGGGCTTTGGACTTAGCAGTATCTTCGATCTTCTGAGAAACTGAGTATAAGTGTCAGGGGGTGGGGTTTTGGACAGAGTTGAAGCTTCTCAGCTGTACGGCCCTCAGCTTCCAACGTTTCTACATGCTAGAGAGAGCATGCTCTCAGCAGTCCGCGTAGGTCTCAGAAGTGGCTCCAGGAATTCGTCACTTCCTTTCCAAGCTCACCCAGAGCCACAGAAAACCTTCCAGACCAAGAAACACTGCCACGGACAGTTCGTTATTCCCGCCCCTTCTCCGCCCCCCCAGGGTTTGTATGATAGGCTATCTTTCCCCCCAGAGGTGCTCCCCAAAGAGAAGCAAATTTGCATGCCAGGCCTTACAGCTGAAAAGCGGTGAGGACGCCCTAGGCACTGGCGTCATCTTGGCGCCCCCTGCACAACTCACAGTCAACGCTCCACTTGATGCTCCTGGGAGGAAGCTTCAGGGTCTCGTTGATCTTCTCCAGCACCGTCTGCAGCTTCTGCTTCTGGGCGATCTCCGACTGGGTAACCTCTGCCACATTGAGCTTCTCACTCTCCAGTTTCTCTGCCGTGGCAAGGGAAAAGAGCAGCCATTATCTTGAGTCCCAGAAAACCCACCTCAGGCCTGTTGCTTCGGACATTCACTTATGACAACACTCAGCTGCCCAGTCAAGCAAGCCTAGGACTGTTGCGGGGTCCCTACCCCAGGTAATCAGATCTGGGGACGTCTGAGCATCCCGTTGAAAATGGCAGGGTGTTCGTAATCCTATGTAAGCCTCTCCGATGCGTTAATCATCTCTGTATTATTCAAATGCCTCATATACCATAAAGGCCATCACATACTGATTTTCTATATCGTTAAAGAATCGTGACAAGAAAAGCATGGACATTTTTTAGTACAGATGAAATTTCTGCTCAAAAAATTCAATTTATAGTCCGTTCTGATTCCATTTTTGTTGCTGTGAAAAAATACCCCAACAAAAAGTAACATGGTCAGGAAAATTTGGCTCATAGTTCCAGGCTACCTTCCCTCACTGTGGGGAAGTCACAGTGTCAGGAGCCTCAGGTAGCTGGTCATGTGACATCACACAGAGAGACGAATGTTCGCATGTTCACTCGCTCGCTTCTGCTCAGCTGCCTTTCTCCACTCATGTAGTTCAGAGCTCCCCACATAGGGACTGGTGCTGCCCACGCTGGGCTGGGCCTTCCCACATCAGTTAGCCTCACGAACACAATTCTCTCTCTCTCTCTCTCTCTCTCTCTCTCTCTCTCTCTCTCTCACACACACACACACACACACACACACACACACACACACACGCCTGCGGGTGTAGAGGGTAGGCAATCCGAAGACTCTCTGCCCAGGTGATTCTAGGTCGTGTCTGTCAGTTGAACTTTGGGTACCAGGATGTGAGAACTTTGGGTGCCAGGGACCCACTGTGTTGTGGATCCTCTAGAAGTGGGACCCTGCTCCTTTTTCAGCTGCAGTGCTGGTCCTGTGGAAGCCTTTTGATTGGACTGCAGGGCCCCAGGCCCACAGAAGTGGGGTTCAACCGGCCACCTTTAAAGGTTCTTCCTTCACTCTTGGTTTCCTCCTCTTGTTTTCCAAGGTTACTGCTGTGCTCCAGCTGAGCAGCCTTCTGTCCCAGCCAGCCATGTCCTTCTTCTAGGCATTGTGTCTGATCATGTATGGCTGTCACTCCCCCCATCACATCAGTCTGATATAAGTGTCTCTTTCTCTTTCCCTCGCAACCCCCACCCTCACCACAGACACTGCCCAGACACTGTCTCGTTTTATCAGTTCCAAGGCACATGCTATTTTTTTTTTTTAAATAAAACATTTTCACATCTCTAAAATCAGACTGTGTCTTAAAACGGGTGGTGTTTTATAAGGACTGCCAGCCAGGTGGAAGATAGAAGAGCCCCTCGTGGGACCGTTACTTCCACGCTCCAACAAGCCCACAGGAGCACCTGCAGAAAGCATCAGCCACAAATCTGAAGCAAGAAGAAGGCACTTGGTGGTAGGTGAGCCGGGACTTCTCTCCTTCCGGGCGGCGCCCACATTGTGGTGGGTTTCAGACCCGACACAGGAGACAGCCTGATCAGCTTACCTGTCTAAACTTGTACTTTAATCTACCACAAAGGACAGAACCACGGTAGCCTCCTTGATGGAAACGACAGTGTCTGCGTCTACCTTCACCTAAATGCATGCTCCCCTGCTCATTCAGGACGGACAGGATGCGCGGCTCAGGATGTGTCTAAAAGAGCTTTTCTCTGCATTTTTAAGGGCTGCCACATAAATATTTCAACTTTCTATCAGCGCTCCGACCAGTGCTTATTTATTTTTGGTGATTACAGCTTACACCAGTTACGAGCCCCTCGGTGTGAGACTGTCCACTGGAGAGAGGGCAGCTTCTGGGCATTCATGCATTACTGTCAGCGCCACGGCAGGATGACCGTGGCCTATTTGTCAGTGCTGCAGCCTCAGACGTTCCTCTCTGCTCTTCCTAGTTGATTCGAGCCGTCCCTCACTTCTGAAGGGTAGGGATTTACCAGGCACGCAACAAACTTTATACAGCATCTGTGTGTATGTGCGTGCGTGCGCATGCGTGTGTGAATGGGTTGGGGAGAGAAACTTAGTTTGTGTTGGTCAGAGAACAATCTGTGGGAGTCAGTTCCCCCTCCGGCCACACCATCCCAAGGATAAAACTCAGGTCATCAGACTTGATTCGAGAAGCACTTTTACCAAAGCAGCCATCGCGTCAGTCCACACTTTTTTTTTTCTTTTTCCATTTTTAAGCTGAATTCTTATTTTGAATCCTCCTCTGATAAAGACAGGGAAAATTCGTCACCTGCCTCCCCAGTCCTCATCGTTTCTTGATGACACCGGAACCATCCTTAGAAGCAAGCTATTTTTTCCTACGTTGCAACTGCAAGCCCTAGGAAGGGACACACAAAACACTGTGATGATCAAGTTTGGAGCCGGAGCTTGACCTGGGGGAGAAAGCTGCTGGGATAGGTTACTGTTGAGTGTGCCAGCAGAGGGCTGGGCAGGGAAGGAGGACAAGCGCACGAGAGCCCCGTGCTGGCTAGCCCGGGTCTATGGATGCTCATCCATACAATCGGAGTCTCTTTTCCTTCCCTCTTTCTTTTTCCTGAGATGGGGTCTCACTGTGTGGTTTTGGCTGACCTAGAACTGACCATGTAGACCAGGCTTGCCTTGGGATCATAGAAACTGGCCTGCCTGTGCCTCCCAAGTGCTGGGTTCAAAGGCCATCACACCCGGCTTTGCCCTGGTCTTCAAAATAATGGCTGGAAAGAGGAAATATATACCCGGAGGCCGGCAAGGGGGCGAGCTCACTGGGTAAAGGCACTTGCCCGCTGAAAATGCAAGCCTGATTACTCCGAGTTTGATCCCTGGAACCCACGTAAAGATAGAAGGAGAGAACAGACTCTTGCAAGCCGTCCTCTGACCTCCAAGTACATACAGCAGCAGGAGTGTGTGTGCTCACGCACATGTGCATGCATACAAATTTCTAAAGAAACTAAATAAAACTTTAAAATGAGATTATAGTGTATATACACACACGAGTATTTCTACCGCCCTTTTCTGCACAGGTTTATATCCTGTGCATCTTTCTAGGTTCAGGTCGTTCATACTGAAAAATGCATATGTACTATACAGAGCTTCTTGCACATTTGACCACCCTCCGTACGTGTCCAGGCAGGTTCCATCCCGTTTCCTCTGTTTGCAAAAAAACATCCCATGTATACAAGTAATTGATGGTTGCTGACAAGAATAAAGGCTCTGCCCCACACATTCTATTCTTGTGTCTATCTGGTTGTCTTTCCAAATCTCTTCTCATTAGTTTTTACTTGTTATTATTATTCCTTTACCTTTGTAAGATCTTTTTCTCTCCCCCTTCCCTCCCTTCTTTCCTTTCTTCCTTCCTGTGGTGTGTGTGTACATCCATACATGTGAATGTGAAGGCTAGAGGTAGCTTCCTTGATTGCGCTCCATCTTAAATTTTGAGACAGGCTCTCTCATGAAATCTGGAGTTCACTGATTTACTTAGCCTGCCAGTGAGCCCCCAAGAATCCTCCTGCCTCCACTCTCCAGGCCTGCTTACATACATAGGCTGCTACAGTCAGCTTTTAACATGGCTGTGGGGACTCAACTCAGGTCCTTAGCCTTGTGCAGCAAGCACCTTACCAACAGGGCCGCCGCCCCATTCAATTGTTTCTACAGTTACACAGTAATTTTCCTCCATATGCCAAGGAATTGAAGGTATTTTCTTTTTCTTGACTTCTAATTTTCCCCCTCTGTTCTTAGGGTCATATTAGCTGAGCCTTTACAAATCTACTGCTGAAGCGTTATTTTCCCGGGAAGCCATTTCTCACACATTTCCACACTTCTGCAAATTACCCATATTTGGTTAACTTTTAGGAAGTGCTAATATACTCTGAAATAGATAGGCTGTGGTTTAGAATTTGTTCTCAGGTGTGCTACTTTGTGACTATTTCCTCGCTTTTAGTTGGAACACTAAGACGTTCTTGCCGAGACTGGCTTTCACACAAGCAACTGAACGGCACGCAACAGGCCCAGGAAGTGTCCATTTATTCTGACAGGGCAGGATAAGGTCGTTCTCAGAACAACAAATGCTCTGTACGCCTTAACTCTGTGTTTCTCAAGGGGCTGCATATCAAATACTCACAGTACACTTAATAAGGGTACAAAATTTCGGTTATGAAGTAGCAACAAGATAATTTTGTGGTTGGGGTCACCGCAACAAGGGAAAGCATATTAAAGGGTTGCAGTGGTAGGAAGGTTGAGAACCGCTGCTTCAACTCACGGAGTTGCAACATATACTATAACTAACCTCAAAGAATATATATGGTAAAGGCCACTTTGCAGTATTACTGATTCCCCAGCTATGAGCTATTAGAAACTACCTTTGTTTTCAGACATATGGGGCACATCCATTAAGTTAAGAAAAAATGTATAAAGTCAATTCGCACAGATTTGCTTGCAGTACACTTGGGTTCATTTGTACTAGGGGTCATGTGACACGAGCGGTTGCCCATACTAGGGTTCCTCCTCCCCAGGGGTCACCCCCACTTGTACTAGGGGTCATCTCACTCTTGATTACCTGCCCTACACTCAAATGTAAGCTGTCTCTAAGAAACGGAGACCAACTGAGCGACCAGGAAAGGACACTCTCTGACCTGCTGAGCAGCCTGCAGGCTGTGCAGGGTGCTCTGGGCTGCCAGCTTTCATGAGCTGTCACCCATGCTGGGGTGGGCTTTGGTGATGCGGCTGTCCTTGAGTCATCCCAGTCCTATGAGAAACCCCAACAGAACACATGTTCACCAACTGGACTTTGGCGGCATCCAAGCTTTGGTCTCTTATTGGTTCCCGATCTAGGGTGAGTAAACACTTTTTCACATCTCCTGAAGAATAGTGTCACACAACAGGAAGGCACTCCCCCTCTGCCTGGGGTTAGGACATTCTTATTCTGAGGTGTTGAAGGGCTGATGCTATTCCCATGAAAGGATGAGGCAGGCCAGAAGGCCACCCTCTGCTCTCTCCCCTGTAGAGCACAAACAGCACAGAGATGGCCTGTGTTTGCAAGAGCTGCCAGAGTGCAAATGTATACCTCCTGTTTCCTCTGAGTGACACTGATGTCTCTCCCAGAGTTCCCCGGGCCTTGCCCTTCACCTGCTGCTTCCTGTTCCCACTTCTAGCCCAAGGCTCTTTCTTCAACAGGTTAGAGAACCAGCTGAAACCTTTTATCTCCTGGAATGATGTTGGGAACCTCAGGATGAGTGCTCTTGCCTCAGTGTGATTTTAGTATGTGTGAAAGGGTAATTTTAGGTCAAACTGTCATCTGGTTGCTCAGAGGGCCCAGGTTGCAATCAGAGCAGTTGTTTTTATTAACATATCTTTTATTTATTTATTTTTGAGGAGACAGGGTCTAATACAGCAGTTCTCAACCTGTGGGTCATGACCCCCACAGGGGTCACAATATCATATATTGTGCATATCGGATATTCACATTATGACTCATAACAGTGGCAAAAACTACAGTTAAGAACTGACAAAAAAAATACGATTGGAGATCGAAACAACAGGAAGAACTGTATTAAAGGGTGGCAGCATTAGGAAGGTTGGGAACCACTGGTCTAACAGTCCAGGCTGGCCTCGAACTCATATGCAATTGAGGATGAGCTTGGAATCCTGATCCACCTCCCTCCTCCACCTCCTGAGTGCTGGAGTTTACAGGTAGGTGCCTCCATGTTCTGTGGATGTGTGAGGCTGGAACCCACGGCTGTGTGCCTGCTAGGATGCTAGGTAAGCGCTCCTCCAGCTGAGCTACAAGCCCAGCCCATCACTAAGATTCTCTTCCTCTCTCTCTCACACACAGTTTTTTTGAGACACTTCCTCTCTCTCTAACCCTGACTATCCTAGAACTTTCTATATTGACCAGGCTGGCTTTGAACCTTCTGCCCACCTCTGCCTCCCAAGTGCTGGGATGTAAAGTGTGAATCACCACACCTGGCTTCTTAATATAATATTATTAGCATTTTCCTTTTATATAACTTACTTGGTTATATGTATTTTGGTTGTTTTGTGGTTTCTTTCCAACTCCCCTCCCCCATTCTAGGGATTGAATCCAAGGCCTTGGACATGCTAGGCAAGCACTCTGTCACTGAGTCATACCCCAAGGCTCTGTGTGTCTATATTTTCTAAGACCATTTATAAACTTTTTCCACCAAATCTTTGTCTCTGTGTTTTAATAAAAACCTACACAAAAATCTGTTGCCAGAACAAAGGCAACAAAGTGCAGCAGGTGGCAGTGGCAGGAGAAAACCAGCAGGAGAACATGAGGACACAGAAGCCATAGGTCAGGGGGAATGCACTATTCAGTTAAATGCCAGAAGAAGAGAAGAGGAGGAGGAGGAGGAGGAGGAGGAGGAGGAGGAGGAGGAGGAAGAAGAAGAAGAAGAAGAAGAAGAAGAAGAAGAAGAAGAAGAAGAAGAAGAAGAAGAAGAAATCTGAATCTACTGAATCCATTGATAATGTTGGCAGGAAAAGCAGACAGAAAGATGGGGAGGTGGCTTCTGTACCATGGGACAAGAGGGTGTGGAAGCGTAAGGTCACAGGGGTCATTCAAATCTGTCTCTAAACTGATCTACCCCAGGGGCTCCTATGACACTCATTTTTGCACACTGGTTCTCTCCACCTGGGCACCATGCCTGTAGGTTTGGAATGTGTGTGCCCAACCTTACTCCTTACAGAGGGCTAAACTGAAGTTCACATGAGGAACATGATTTCTGTTGCAATTCACCTTTGGGACATGAAGACGATCATCTCAGGCACATGAGGCCTGCTCTGGAGCTACACAGATGTGATGTCAGGTTCTTTTGTAACCCTTCCCTGGAGGCAAGATGACTCCACGGCCATGTTCCATCCTCACTCCGAGAGCCTAGCATAGGGCATTGCAAGGCAGCTTCCGAGCCTGATTAGAAATCTTGCTGGAGGGGCCAACAGCCGTGGCCACAGGGGACATGCTCAGTGGGGCCCACACATCCTCTCCATGATTACATGTGCCAAAGCCTTCCCATTACGTATTCAGCGAGCATTTACAACCTTTAAATATTAATACTCATTAATATTGATGTTTGAGTACCAAATCAGTTTAGTGTCCATGATATTACTAGATTTTATATTAGCCATTCATTCATTTACCTAATATACATTGATTAAATGCTAGGTGATGTGCAAGGCAGCCTGACAGACCTGGAGAAGCCTGGAAAAAATAAATAAGACCTACTTCTTGACTTTAAGAGTGCTACATGTGCTTACATGCCCAGCTGCACCTAACCCACAAGGTAAGGCACGTAGAAACACATATACGACCTGTGTGCATATAGATACATCCTTTACCCCACATGCTTGGGACAAAAACCCTTCAGATTTCATATATATATATATATATATATATATATATATATATATATATATGAATCTTTCCTTTCATCAGATTTTGGGATGCTACCATGTATAAAAGACATCCTAGGGATGGGACTTAAGTCTTAAACATGAAAGTCTTCAATGGCTCATACACACTTACAGAACCCATACAAAGACTAAAGGCACTTGTTATTTTTGTAGGTGGGGTTGCTAGGTTGCCCTGACTGTTCACAAGCTCATCATTCAGCTGGGGCTGGCCTCAGATTTACACAGGTCCTCCGCAGTGCCGGCATTACCAGCTTGTGCTCCCATGCCTGAGCTGAAGGTAGTTTCACACGACAGTTCTGACGCACTCTCTTTGGCAGCAACCCATCATGCACGCCATGGGTGGAGTTGTCCAGGTGTGTCAGCACTCAACAAACTCAAACACTTTTGAGTATTTCAGATCATACATGTTTGAATACGCACGCACACATCTCTCCCTTAGATAAATATGGGGGTGGGGGATGAACACGGGAGCACCCATAGTTCTGTCTTCTGCATGTGACCATATGCCTAGGCTGAGTCCAGAAGGATGAGCAATAACGGTTCGTCTTAGACAATGGAGGCATCACCATCTACTAAGAGGCAGACACAGGAGCGAAGTATTGGGCTGAACACATGGCATGTGAAACAATGTCCTGTGGTGGAGAGGACAGCCACTCACTGCCCCTATCATGCCCTGTCACGCGAGCCATGCATGTAGAAGTTTCTGAAGGAAAGGCTGCAGGTGGTTGTGGGGTGGGGAGGATGACCCGGCATCTTGAGGGCTGTGTGAAGTGGTCTGGATGGTGATGAGCGGGAGAGGGAGTTTTAGATCCAGGTGGACAGGACTTGCAGGTGACAGAGCAACAGGGTGGGACGGGAAGAGGAGACGTGAGCTCAGAAGCTTTTCAATAGTTCAGACAAGCGCCAGAGAGGTCGGTGCAAATAGCAGAGCAGACAGACCCTGGGGAGGTCTCTGAGCAAGGGAGGAGTCTTGGTGACACTGTACATGTGGTGGCTGGCAAGAAGGGTGGTACTTCTCTAGAGAGGTACACTCGGTCCAAAGGCAGCCAGACACTGGAATTAAAACCTGGGGCTGGAGTCAGCTGGAGACAAGGAAGAGGAGAAAGGAAGCCTACCTCACCCGTTCCCTACTAAGATCATCTCGGAATTCTCCTTTCCTTTCCCTTGGCCTTAGATTTCCACATGGACAGCTGGGAGGACACACAGGAACAACATGCATGCTTGTGCTTACACACACACACACACACACACACACACACACACACACACACACAGACGAGTGCGCTCATCCACAAGGAGCTGCTCATCCATGTGTGTGAGGCCATGGCAGCAGTTTCCCGGAGGGTGAGGTGTGCTTTGTATCTCTGCAGTGCTGGCTGCTGATCAACCCAGCTGATGAGCCTGGACGGTCAGGGAGCAGACTTATGTGGTTCCCCGAGACTCCTCCCATCATCCCATCACATAAAGCAGTACCCCCCCCCGAGGGCATCGAGAGTCTCCATCTTTCCATGGCACTCTCTCCGCCCCTCTCAGGTGGGCCGCTGTGACCTAAGAGCCAGCTGTCTCGCCCCGGTCCCCTCTCCTACCGAAGAGCTTCTGCAGCACTTGGCCATCATAGAGATCTTCAGCCAGATCCTTCACAATGATTCTCTCCCCCACCAGCACGTCATTGATCCAGTCGATGAGCACCTGCAGAGAGACCTCGGGAGTCACTGGGGAGCTGCTGAGCATTTGTTTGGAAACTAGCTTTCTAATGGTGGACAATTAAAATCCACACCAACTCTGATTTTAGTTAGGAGCACAGAACAGTCCTGGGTTTGAATGGTAGGTGTGAGTCCCAGTACTCCTGGGCATTTGCAGAGCATGTTGACTAGTTTGCTGTCAACTTGACACAAGCTAGAGTTATCTGAGAGAAGGAACCTCATTGGAGAAAATGCCTCCAGATGATCTGGCTGTCAACAAGCCTGTAGGACATTTTTTAAAATTAGTAATAGAACTGGGAAAGGGCCAGGTTCAGGGTTCTATAAGAAATCAGGCTGAGCAAGCCTGGAGGAAGCCAGGGACAGGCTTCATGTCAGGCAAGGGTATGGACTCTGGAGTTATGTAAATGGGTCAAAACCCAGCTCCATCTACTGACGTGTGTGTGTGTGTGTGCATGCATGTGTATGTGTGTACGACCGTCATCTGCAACTGTGTACACATCTCTGCATCCCTCTGATCCCTCTGCATCCATGATGTACACTGTAATGAGGCCCAGGGTATAAGGGTAGGACAGGCCTCTCTGTGGACCATGGTCTACTCACAGCCCTGTGCGTGTGCATACCCTTGTCATCTCTGAACTTGTGTCTACCCATCTCTGTCATCTGTGAATCTGAGGCAAGCCAGTTACTTCTGTTGAGCCTCTGGTTTCTGACCTCTAACACCATGGACCAAAGCACCCCTAGTGTTAGATGGTGGAAAAGAATTACCTACGACAATGGCCAAATACTTCCTGGAAGACAGATCTTCTTAGCCTATCAAACACTCTCCCTTTATGGTACTTGGCGAGGTAGTTACTGTCAGCCGGTCATGCTGTACCCACAGTCAGGAAGCACAGAGACATGGGTGCTGGTGATCAGTTCACTTGCTTTTCCTTTTCATTTTTTTTAAAGGACCCAGCCCATAGACTTGTGGGTCTTCCTACATCAACCTAATTTAGACAGTTACTCAGAGGCATGCCCAGAGATTTGTTTCCATAGTGATCCTAAATCCCCCCAAGTTGATACTCAAGAGTAACCATCACGAGCTCCCACCCAGGCAGAGAGCATACAGAAGCAGGCAGCAAAGACTAGATGCTCCCCCAAAGCCTTGTTTTTTAGGAGTCTCTAAAAAGGTAAGGGGTTTGTCATTGAGACTAGGATTTCAAGGTGGCCAGTGCAGCCTAGATCTGGAAAGTCAGAGCTGCCTCTGGAGTGAGGTTCTGGCCTGCTGGGCAATGCTGTGCTTTGCTTATGCTTATTCCTCTTTCTGCAAGACAAGTCCTTGGTCTAGGAGATCAGTGCTAGAGCCCAGACAGCAGAGCTTGAACTCTGAACTTCTTCCCTTTTGGAGTTCTCCTGGGCCAGGAGAGCACTGTCCAGCCCAGCACAGGAGTGAGTGTACTGTGCCATGACCAGCTGCGGTGGTTTGAAGAAGAATGGCTCCCATAGGTTAACGTGTTTGAATACCTTGTCTCAAGTTGATGGAACTGTTTGAGAAGCATTAGGAGATGTGGCCTTGTTGGGGGAACTGTGTCACTAGGTTCGTTCTCTCTCTCTCCCTTATGTTTATGGATCAAATACAAGATCTTAGGTACTGCTCTAGTGCCATGCCTGCCTGCCTGCTGCCATGTTTTCTGCCACGACAGTCATGCACTCTAACCTTCTGGAACTATGAGCCCCACGGTAAAAGCTTTCTTTTACAAGTTGCCCCAGTCACTAATACCAGCACAGCGTTAACCCTCTTCAGTATCAGCCCCTCAGGCCAAGCACCCTACAGAGGTACAAAGGCAGACAGAACCTCAACTACAGTTATCCTACCTTCTCCCTGCATGGCAAAGTGAGGGCTCAGGGTCCTCCTGGACCAGAGGAGCCATCAATGGGTTCAGCACAGAAGATATCAGCATGTCTATGGGACTTGTAAAGGCCCAGGTTATAAGGAGTAGTAGGGCCCACTGAAGGAGCATTTACTCAGCTCCTCTGAGGAGAGGCATCCTTCAGTCCTCCAGCTTCTCACAGCAGTCCACACCGCACACGGCTTTGTTCCACTGAGTTAGTGTAAGCTACGGGGACAATATTCTGACTGTGCTTTTGAACAGCCTGGTATGCGTGTGTGAGTGATGTATCTGTGGCAGTGCACATGCTTGTGGGCGGGCATGTGTGTTCATGTGCAGAGGCCGGAGTTTGACTTTGGTTATTTGCAGCCAGTACTCTCCACCTTATTTTTTTGAGACAGGGTCTCTTCACTGAACTTGAAGTCACCTTTTGTTGAGACCAGCTTTCTCCATCCCCCTCTTCCCGGAGAGAAAGGCTTCAAGTGCAGTCGGCACGTCCAGCTTCCGTTCTGTGGGCTCTAGGATCCAGACTGAGATCCTCGTGTTTGCATAGCAAACACTTTACCCACTAAGCCATCTTCCAGGGCCCAGGCTGGCTGCTTTTAGGAAAGGCTTCCTCACTTCCTTCTTGTTCTTCCCTTCCAGCCAATGCATGTGAAATACACACTATCTGTGGCATGCTGTGCTAGACTTTGGGGGATATAATGGCTCCAAAGAAAGAGAAGTCTTTAACCCCAAGAAGCTCACCAGAGAAAAGACTAGGAGAGAGAGGAGGGGGAGCTCCAGAGATGGAGCCTGTGGAGATGACACTGACACACTGAAGCCGAGGGGCCACTGCTATACAGAGAGGCTGAGTCATAGCAGTGGCCGTTAGATAGGACCTCTTGGAGGAAGTGGTGTGCAGGAAGCCAGGGGCAATCCAAGGGGAGAGAGAGATGCTTAAAGAGAGGCCTGGAGACAGGGAGTGCTGCAGCCAGCAGCCATATGTCTTGCTAGGTGGGTAGAATACCTGAGGCCAGGTAAGAGAGAGCCAGAGCAAAGACTCAAATACCATCTGGTTCTGCATTTGAGAGAAAACTCCAGCCAGACTTTGAGCAGGAAGAAACTAGAAGTGGACTCGGGAACTACTTATTCACTTCTCTGTCTTAAGTGAGGCTTGGGAACAAAGAGGAGGGACATAGGGTGGGGACAAGAAGTGAAAAGCACATGATGGCCAAGGTGCCACATATAACATACAGTCGCCCTCCTTCCTCCTCACTCCCTTCTTCCTCCTCTTTCCTTCTTTTCTTTTTCCGAGACGCAGTCTCAAATACTCCAGGCTGGCCTCAAATGCTCTATGTTACTCAGGGTGACCTTGGATTTCTTATTCTTCTGCTTCTACTTCTTAAGTGCTTGGATTACAGGCACGTGCCACTATGCCAAGTTATACTCTACTGGAGATGGAACCCAGAGCAGGGAGCATGCTAGGAGAGTACTCTACTCACTGAGCCACACTCCCAGCCCCCAATTCTATTTCTTTAAACCAGCTAGACCATCAACAAATCACACGGCTTCCTAAGACTCAGTTCCCCACCTAGAGAATGGGGCTGTTCCTAATTTCAACTTTACAAGTTCCTTTGAGGGCCTTGGGAATGACCGTGCCATCACGATACCCGCCTAGGCTGAGGGGATGTGGAAAAGTCTCCCAGAGTCTCTCCTCATCTGTCCTTACCTTCATCAGCTCTTGAAGCTTGGGATCACTGCGTGAGTTTGGATCCACCATCGTCCGCACTTCATTCTCCTCTGCAAAAGGGAACAGGGTCTCTGCGTTGAGTGCCGCCTACTGCAAAGCAAGGTCGAGAGCAGCCGGGGTCTAACTGGCCAGAGTGCTGGGGGTAAGTAACTGTGAGTGTTCAGCCCCACGGGAACACTGAGGAAGAGGGGACAGCAATGACGTAGGAGCCAAGAGAGGATGGGGAGGAGGGCTGTGACATGACATGGCTACTACACTTACGAACTCATGGCTGCTGTGGGCACCTGAACCAGATGTGTACAAGATCAAGCCAGCCAGAACCCCAGCCTGGATGGAGGAGGGGCTCTGGAGGCTCCACCCCTTGCTAAAGAGTTACAGGCAGGTGGGGGTCACTGAGGGAGGGACAATGACTCTTTAGTTGTGCATCCGCTTGTGGATTGCCCGTGACTCCACAGCTGTGCACAGCTGTGGGGAGATGTAGTGGTCATTAAAAAGAAAAAGGTGGAAGAGATGATGCTGGGGGAGGGACATGTTGAGGGGATGTGGAACTTGGAGAGAAAATGGAAGTGGATACAATCACATTTCATTACACATATGGATGAGATTCTCAAAGGGATAAATTCTTTAAAAAGTCCTGCTGGGTGGTGGTGGTGCACACCTTTAATCCCAGTACTTGGAAGGCAGAGGCAGGTGGATCCCTGTGAGTTCGAGGCCAGCCTGCTTTACAGAGTAAGTTCCAGGATAGCTAGGGTCTACACAGAGAAACCCTTTCTCAACAACAACAATAACAACAAAAATCCTAAAAGTAAAAAGAGAGCTAGAAAAGGAGTTTGGTGGGCTGTCTGAGCTGTGGGTGCTAGGCTGTTCTAGAGATAAGAAGGGCAGTTACCCAGCATGGTGTCCTCAGGGTCCAGCTCGAAGGGGATGGGGCTGAGGGGCAGGTTGATGGCGTTCATTCCTTCCTCCTGGAACTCGGATACTGAAAGACAAGGAAGAGCCTGGTCACGTGTTGGGAAAGGGTGAATGGGTGGACTCTCTACAACATCCGTGATCAATACTGATGTGGAGAGAATGCTCCTCCTCCCTGAGACAGCTCACAGTTGCTCCCCAGCCTGCGATTGATCTGCAGCTGCTCTGTTCCCAAGTCGACCTAATTGTCCCTTTAATCTCAACTTTCTGCCTGTCACTCCTCTCACTCCCCTGAGAAAAAGGGAACCATAAGTTCAGAGATCCATCTTCTCCTAGAGAAGATTCTGGAGCACACAGGAACAGGTAGGCACAGCAGCTCACTGAGGCTGCCATCTTTGCCTGGCCTTCCTCCAGGGTTTTCTGTCCTTGCTTCCTCAGTGTGGACAGGATGAGGGAGGCCATCCATTTCAGCCCGTTATCTCCTGAGCCCTTTCCATGTACAGGTCAACCCTCCTCTGGCTTCCCTGAAACATTCTTCAGATGGTCCACCTTCCCTCCTGCACCTAATTCCAGCTGTTGTGTGGGAACAGCTGGGCTCTAGGCTCTGGGCTCTAGGCTCTGGGCTCTGGGCTGGGCTCCTCGGGTCTCAGGAAGTTCCAGGCACTTCTACTTTACAGTCCTGTATCCTCAGCTGAAAATGGATTTCCAGCGGGGGACCACTAACTTAAACATTTTTCACACCATTTAACTTATTTGGAGTGTGTGAGTGAGGGGTGTGCGTGTGTGTGTGATATGGAGGTCAGAGGACAACTTGTGGGACTAGGTTGTGCCCCTCTACCATATGGAATGCGGGGGTTGAACTCAGGTCATCAGGCTTGGCAGCACGCTCCATTACCCACTGAACCATCTTGCTAATCCGACCACTAATTTCTTTTCATTTTTTCAAATACTGGAAACCTACAGTCCAATTTAGCAAAAGGAATGTTAGAACGGGTTGGTTAGAGCCCTGCTCCCTCGAGCGCACAGCCCCCAGTGTGAACCTTGGAGGGAAAAGATCTCTACCCCCAAGTCAGCTGTACGCCACGCACTTGGTGCTGACCTTGGCTTACTCCTCCTAAAAGCTGGAACTCACATCCTCTCACTTCTCGCCAATTAAGCACAGGAGGGTCATTTTCTCTGAAGGTGCTGGTCACTGGGAGGCTTGAAGGCGCTAATGCGGTGGCGGCAATCAACCTTAATGAAAGCAACCACCCATCTTTCCATTCTATTTATTTATTTTTTTATTGACCCGGGCTTCTCTGATTGCAGCCTGGACTCGGGAGAGAAGTCTTAAGCATGGGGGCTACATGGCAGCTTGTAGGGACAGGGAAGCAGCTGTTCCCTTAAAGAGACACTCACACTGGGAAGTCCCTGGCCAGCGGGCTCTTGTATGTAATGTATGTATGTCACATGAGTGTAGCATATGTGTGTATGTTGGTGCGCACGCCCTGCATACAGGGCATAAAAGAGGACTTCAGGTGTCTTCCTCTACAGCTCTCTGCCTTATTCCGATAAAACAGGGTCTTTCAGTGAGCCTGAAGTCTCCACCCACAGCTATGGGGTTACCGGCAGGTACAGGTAATGCTCAGCTTTTATGTTTTATGTAGGTACTGGGGATTTGAACTCATAGCCTCACACTTGTGGAGTGAGTGTTCTTATGCACTGAGCCATGAGCCATGTGAGCAGCAGGCTTTGAACATTCTTCAGGATGCCACCCAGCTCCTGTTTCCAATTTCATTCAACTGCCCTTCTGTACAATTCTCCATAAACATAGCAGAAAAAAAAAAAAAAAAAAAAAAACAAACAAAACCACAGGTGACCTCAAACACTGACAGGCAGTGGAAATAGCCATGCTTAAACATGGATGTGAGGCTGGGCTTCCTGAAGGCTGAGGCTCCTGGCCTCTGACTCTTCCGCTTGTCCTTCCCTACGTCTGGGGGGTTCTACACAGTTGCTAGAATGTCAACGAATGAAACACTTGCTTCCTTAGCTGTGCCAGACCCATTTTAAGCCTCAAAGGTGTCTACGGTCCCCACGGCACCATGATGCAACACTTTCCACGCAGGAAATCCATTTGTCTGATATGCTCTTAGGAAATCCCATTGGCTTACACACTGAGGACGTCCATGGGGGTGCCCAACCAGGCCTGACTGATAGGCCTCTGTTTACTCTGCCACGTGTGGGTCTGCTGAGATCTCAGGTTTAGATATCCAAGACAGAACTTGAGATTCAACATCTTCATGCCCACCACACCCGTGCAGAAGCAAACACTCTCTCCCTATCCTTTTCCTCCTCAGTAGGAGGCACCACTGTATACACCAGGTGTGTCCGAGCCGCTACTCAAGGGTGCTCATGGGCTACATGTGACCCAAGATACTTATGGATATGGCCCAGCATAGAACTGTAAGTTGTGCCCCTCAGGTTAACACATGATGAGATGTATGTATATCTGCATGTATGTATATGTATGTATGTACATGTATGTATGAATGTATGTATGTATGCATATAAGTGTTGGTGTATATGTGTGTTGGTAACTTGGCTGCAAGTGCTTGAGAATGAACTTAGATGATAGCTTTGTATCAAAATGTCATGTGAAATAAACACATATTCTTTCAAAGCACCCTTGTTTACTTAATGGTTCAAGCTGAAATCTGGAGAATGCCCTTGGGCTCTTTTCCCTCATGCTTTTTATCAAACAAGTTCTCTAGGGCCCAACCACCAAGCCAGAGGCTGGAATCCCAATCCAACCTCTCCTCACCAATACTCCCCACCCCCCAATACTGGCTCAGGCCACCATTCTTCTCCCTCTGCCCATCAGAACGGCTTCCTACCCAGCTACTACTTTCTCTTGAATTTCTTCTTCCTCACCTCCTTGCCACTGTGCAGCCAGAATACTCCATGAAATGCAAAGGAGCCCATCCATCCGCCCTCCTGCCTTCAACTCTCCTACCGTCTCTGACTGCACACCAGACTCCTGGCTGTGGCTTTTAAGACCTCTCCTCAGCCTTCTGTTGCCCTGCACAGAACTGTCACCACTTGAAGAAATTACCGTAGGTTTGCATTTCCAATATTCCCCAAATCAGGACACAAGCTAGGTGAAGATATTTGTTTTGTTTGAGACAAGGTCTAGGGTAGCTCAGACTGACCTTGGAGTTACTATGAAGCTGTTGTGAAACAGTTTCCTCAGAGATTAAAACATTCCGCCCTGTAGGAAGTTGCTTACACAGGAAGATAAAACGCTTCAAAATAGCTTCAGGAAGTCCCTGAAACTGACTAGTTTCTGAGACTCCTCCTGTGATGGTTTGAATGAGAATCACCTCCTAAACTCATGCATTTGAATGCTTAGACATCAGAGAATGGCACGACTTAGAAGGATTAGGAGGTATGTCCTTGCTGGGTTAGGTGTGGTCTTGGTGGAGGAAGTATGTCACTGGGGGTGGGCTTTAGATTCAAGAGCCCAAGCCAGGGCCAGTGGCTCTCTCTCTCTTCCTGCTGCTTGCAGATATGGATGTGGGACTCTCAGCTGCTTCGCCAGCACCATATTTGCCCGTGTGACCCCATGTTCCCCACCACAATAATGGACTAAATCTCTGAAACTGTAAGCAAGTCCCAGTGAAATGCTTTTTTAAAATAAGAGTTGCTATGGTCATGGTGTCTCTTCACAACAGTAGAACTCTGACTAACACACCTCCTCAGGCAGAGGAGAACTGAGCTTGGGGAAAAAAAAAAAAAGGAGGGGGGCTCTGAGAGCAGAGCAGCTGCTTGGAAGGAACGGAAACCAGCAGAGGGCTAGACCAACTGCAGCATCTGGAAAGAACGCTTTACAACCTGTTGAGCTGCCTGCAGCCTGTGCGGTATGCTTCAGGTTCCCAGCTTTGTGAGCTGTCACCCACGCTGGGGTGGGCTTTGGTGATACAGCCATCTTTGAGACATTTCTGTTCCTGTAAGTAACCCCTCACCCATATTCCTGTTGGTTCACCAACTTGTTTGTTGGTAGTCTCCGTACTTTGGTTTGTCATGGGTTCTGCATCTGGAGTGAGCAGATACAGTGGTGTATATTGTGTCATCCCAGGAAAAGTTTTGTCACACAGTGGTAGACAAAGATAACCTTGAACTTCTGAAATGGTAGCCTCTGCCTCCTGGTGCTAGGATCACAAGCATGCATCATCAGCCCCCTGGTTATGCAATACCAGGGACTGAACCCAGGCCTTTGTGCATGCTAGAAAGCAGTCTACCAACAGTGCCTCACTCTAGCCGGGGAACATTTTGCTCTCTGTTCCTTCATTGTCAGATTCCCAAAGAGGTCAGATAGCATAGTGTTTAGGAACTAGACTGCCTAGATCCAAACTCAGGCTCTACTGCTTACTAGCTCTGTGACCTTGGACAAACCCACTTGTTTCCTGTGCCTCAGTTTCCTCATCTACAAGATGGGAGTGAAAATAATATTGCCAATTTCCTAGGTCTGTTGGGAAGAGAAAATGAGTTCCTGGTCCTAAGGAAAGTCATTGAAATACCAGCCACTACTACCACTTAAAAATGATACTCTAAAACTCTCTGTACCTGGCAAGCATTTACTGAATAGTAACTCAGACTGCAAACTCTTCAGGGCACAGGCTAGACGCAGAGGCAGAATTTGCCCAAGGAGTTAAAAAGAGGCCAGAGGCCTTCATGTTGTCCGGGGGCTGTTGGGCCAGGAATCATTTACATTTCGGTCTGAACTTTAGCCTGACTCTGCGTGCATGCATGTGCATTTCCAAGATAGCATTTGCAGCTTGTGTTTGTTTTGTTCTCTTGAGACAGTGTAGCCCAGGCTGCCCCCAGGTTCACTATGTAGCATGTCCTGGCCTCAGACTTGCAGCAATCCTTCTGCCTCAGCTTTCTGGGTGCTGAGATTATAGGGTTGAGGTACTACTCTTGACCAGTCTGCATATTGTGAAGGGAAAACAAACAAACAAACAAACAAACAAAAAACAACAACAAAAACCCAGACCCACATCTGTCCCAGATGTAGCTTGAGCCAGGGTATAAACACAGCAGTCTTTAAATATCTCCTTCTGACTAGAAAGATGATATTCCCAGCCAGGACTCCTAAAGGTGGGTCTGAATGAGGTCTCCCTAAGTAGAGCATTGTTCAGAATGTTTTCAGATGAACACAGCTACAGTCAGAACCCCGCCCTCTGGCCTGCCTCTTCAATTCACTCACAGAGACATAACAAGCCCCAGAAGAAAGGCAGAGATATGCTTACAATTGGAAATGGGTGTTTGGAAGAAACCATTGGGCAGGAACCCCATTCCCGTTCCATTAACCGCTGACTCAGAGCCAGTTGTTTGTAAAAGCCAATATGCAAACTGCTCGGCCTGTGCCTGCCCCCTCCCCATCCCTGCCCCACGAGGCCCCATTAGCAGCCACTTTCCCAAAACAGCCCGCCTGCTTTGGAAGGTTCCTTTCTATTCAACCCGAGCAGGGCCGGGCAGCAGCGTGCTTGCCCGTCCCTGAGCTCGGGAAAAGACAAAGGGCCGAGATTGAATTTTCTCAGTGCAGAATCTGAAGATGTTGCTTTACTCTAGAACGCTCTGAAGCTCTCGGCCTGAGGATGCAGCCTCCAGCACACCGGCCATTAGTCATAACTTAATAAAAGCGTAAATGGCTAGCAGAAGGGTGGGCTGGGAGATTGCCTTAGTTCACCCCAAGGAAAAAGGTTTCTTCTTCTCATTTTATTTTCTAGAAAAGGCCATCTGAAATGAGGTCCAGCTGGCCAGCAAAAGGCAGCCCTGGGAATGGGAAAGAGCTGGATTCGAATCCTGCTCTGGTTTTTATTAGCTGTCGGACTCGATGAGGCTTCCTCCAGTTTATTCTTTTGAAAGAGTCTCCATTGTAGTGCAGGATTCACCTGTCCCTGCTGTGCTCTGGGTGGGAGCCTGCCCCACCCCTGCATTAGGGGCCATGCAATACAACTCCAGTCACTGAGCTTTGGGTGGAAATATTTCTAGGAGTTTCTAGGAATAATTTCCCTCCATTTAAGAAGTAGGTAAAAACGCTACTTTGCCCTTTCTTCTCAAACGCCACATCCTAAAGCTGAATGAGGACAAAGATGTCAGTCACATCCCAGGGGAAGGAAAGCCTAAAAAACACTTGGCCAGGAGCTGGAAAAATGGCTGATCAGTTAAGAACACTGGCTGCTCTTCTAGAGGACCTGAGCTTGAGTACCAGCACTTACAAGGTGACTCACAGTTATCTCTAACCCCAGCTCTAGTGGATCTGATACCCTCTCCTGACCCCCATTGGTACCAGGCATGGATGTTGTGCACATACATGCTAGCAAAATACCCAGACACATAAAACAGCAACAACAACAAAACCCCCAAACCCTTGGCCAGTTTGCCTCAGCATTGTCAAGATCAGCAAACCCCAAGTCTGCAAGACTCTCAGCCAAGGGGATCGTAAGAAAGGATGGGCCTGGGCACAGTGCCCCACACCGGTGATCCCAGGGCTCAGGAAGTAGAGGCAAGAGGATCAGGAGTTCAAGGCCCTCCTTTGCCTCACAAAGAGTTTGCAGTCAGCTAGGGATACATGAGATCCTGTTTTCAAAAGCCAACCAGGAATAGCAGGATGGGTAAGCAGGTCAAGGAGTTTGCTGACAGGAACCTATGCAGTAGAACTGACTCCTGGAGGTTGTCTTCTGACCTCCATACGTGTGCCATGACAGACACGCACCTCCGCATCACACTAAATAAATGCAAAAAATTAAATATTAAAACAACCCAAACCAACCACCATAATATTTAATAATGTAAGATAGTAAGTGTGGGTACTCGGGGGGGGGGAAGGGATGAGGAAACAGTACATCTCTGCAATTTTTCTGTAAGTCTAAAACAAGGCCAAAAGAATATTTTAAAAAGTTAAGATAAATTTAGCACTTGTCCCGGCTACTCTTATGTCACCTTGACACAAGCTAGAGTCATCTGAAAAGGGGGACCCTCAGTTGAGAAACTATCTCCCCAAGATCCAGCTGTAGGGTATTTTCTTAGTGACTGACGTGAGAAGGCTCAGTGCATTATGGGTGGTGCCATCCCTGGGCTGGTGGTCCTAGGTTTTATAAGAAAGCAGGTTGAGGAAATCATGATAAGCAAGCCAGTGAGCAGCACCCCTCCATGGCCTCTGCATCAGCTCCTGTCTTCAGCTGATCTGTTGGAGTTGCTATCCTGACTTCCATGATGAACAGTGGTATAGAAATGTGAGACAGATAAACCCTTTCCTCTCCAAGTTGCTTTGGTCATGTATTTCATCACAGTGATAGAAATGCTAAGCCACTACAGTTGTAGACAAATGCATGCCATTCATGGGATGAGGACAGAAAGAAATCCATAATTGTATGGAGTACATAGGTTTCCTCCCTTCCCCCAGAAGATGGTGGTGACTTGCTCATCCTGAAAGGAGTTTTCTAGATGCCCATGTACAGAGAACAGCACACAAGGATCATCACAGAGTCCCCCAACAAGGAGTGCACGCATTATGATCCAAGAGCCCAGGAAGCCAGGAAGAAAGCCCACAGTCTAGGGCTGTGATGTGATGCTCCAACTTCACTGTCAACTTCACTGGATTTAAAACCAGCATGGAGACACACCTATGGGTTGCTGCCGAGATGGATAGCCTCCTGAACTGTGAGCCAAAATACTTCCTTCCTTGAGTTGCTGCAGTTAGGTATTTTGTCATGACAATGAGAGAGGAGAGCAACCAACACAAAGGCTTAGCGGAAAACAAAGTCCTTGCTTAAGGACTTCCTCCTTGCTTAAGGGACTATTTTCACTTTCTAGGAAAGGCATGGCACTCATGGGTAGATCTCTCACTGAAGGCTCAGTGGTCTGCTCACATCTCCCCCAACCCAAGTTTTATTTTATCTTTTTAGCCCCAATGGCCTTTTTGTGTGTGTATGTGTGCAGAGTTTCTGTAATAGTTTTTTGGTGCAGCGAAAGCAAACTACTAATGGTGGCTTAGAGCCTGAGCTCCAGGTTAGAAGACCACTGTGGGCCTCACTGGGTTAAAGTGGAGACTTAGCAGGGCTGCATGCTTCCTTGGGCCTCTAAGGAAACTCTGTACTCACTTGCCCACTTTCCTTGTCTTTTGGTTCCTTCACGCCATCTCCAAAGCCAGAACTGGGAGGAGGGCTGGATTTTCCTGTTGTATCTCTCTGACCCATGTTTTCCTGTCTCCTTCATCCACTTTCAAGCACCTGTGTGAACACTAGGCCTCCCTGGGTAATCTAGCACAGACTCCCCACCCAAATTCTAACCCAAACCTTTAGTCCCTCTTTTCACGTAAAGCAGTTGTTCAACAGTCTCCTGGGGATCAGGGCCCAGGTAACTCTGAAAAGACCATACTGTCTACAATGGCTTTTTCCATGGGTCAGGAGATTCTTTTCTCCCCATGCCTTTCCTTCCAACATATGGGTTCACATCCCTCCTTGGGAGATTGCCAGAAGAAAACGCAAAACGCTGGTCCTGCCCATCCAGCCCCTCAAACAAGGGAAGCTCTATTACTTTCAACAAGAAATGATACTTGTTTTCACAACTCTCATAGATGAACCAGAAGCCGAGCCTTCGTGACCTTAACATGGTGCCAGAGTCAGATTACAAGCTCCTGCAGTTTATCTAGCTCTTTAGTCACAAAGGTTTCACACTAGGTCTTAGGAAAGACACATACACACACACCACACACACACACACACACACCTGTCCCTTCCCCCTTTCTATACCCCCTCCAAAAAAAAGAAAAGTAGAGGGAAAGTCTGGCACTGTGGTGGGAAGAGATGGAAGGCCCCATAGTCCTGAGTCTTAAAAATTTCCACCAGTTTTTAATTTGGTCAGCTTTATAGCTGCTGCAGAGCTGGAGGGTAGCCAAGCAATGACCCTGGGCACGATTTTATTGTTCTGCCCAGCATGTGGTACAGCTGCCCTCCAATGGCTGACAAGCTTAGAGAGAAAGGGCAGAACTACTGGTTGGCTCCAGGCAGTCCAAAATGTGAATGGAAACATTTGTGGAGGTCTTAAAAGGCATGGGAGTTCAATTTACACAGGATGGGACGGGGGCAGGGGACCAACACGTCGGCAGTAGGCTTTGTTTTTTCCATGCAATGGCCTGTTCCCTCTTCAGACTGAGGACCACACCACTGCCGTAGCTTTGAAGCCTACCTAGGGCTGGTGAAATAGCTAATCAAGTAAAAGTGCTTGCAGCCAATCCCGAGGACCTGAGTTCAGGGACCCACAGGATGGAAGGAGAGAACAACTCCAGCAAGCTGTCCTCTGAGTTCCACACAGGCACGCACAAAAGCATACCCCTCCCCAAACAAACAAAAACCAATTAAAATAGGTTTAAATTTGCTAAAAAGGAAAGAAAGAAAAACAATGGACCACAACCTGCAATTCTGAAAAGAAAATAAGCCCTTTCTCCCCTAAGTGCTTTTGTGAGGTGTTTGAGGAGCAGAAATGAGACTAGGGCAGGAGGCACTGAAGTCTGCTCATTCCTTTCTCCCATCCTCAACTGGCTGTGCACTGATGTGATGCACATTTCTCTAGGAGAGAATGAGCCCTTGGCCTGGAAGCTCACAGCCACACACACCCCAGCTCTAGGGTGCCAAGGCCTGACCTGGAAGAGCTCCAAGTAGTCTGAGACCACTACGGTGTCCAGGAAAGACCAGATGGGGAAGAGGAATGGACAGTAAAGGTGGCATCAGATCTTTTCATGCCCAGAGGTCTGGTTTCTTGTCCATCTCACCCAGCAGTGCGCAATTACACACCTGTGTGCATATCTGAAGAACACCTGTATCCCCCACGATTCCAAAAGGCCCAAGGACTGTCCACCAGCGTTTGCCAGCATCAGACAAACAATGGATGTTTAACACGCATTTACTAAATGAGTGAGCAGGATGGCAATGTGGGCCGTAGGGCTGCTCTCCTCTTCCAGCAGAGACCCGCAGCCAAATAGACAGCTCAACGTTTTATACCGGCAGCAATCCCTCAAAGATACTGGCTTCCAGAAAGCATGGTAAAGGATGAAGGATCACGGCATCCCTGGAGGAGCAGAGGTGGTGATATGTGCTTGTCCAGAACACGGAAGTTCAGGAAATTTGGTGTGAGGCAATTATGCTTATCATCTTAGACCTCCTCGGTGCTAGGTAAGGTCCTGCCCAGACCTGGAAATCCATGGAGCATGGCACCAAAAATGGCACAGGCTGCCAGTCTCTGTACCACAACAGCCATCACAGCTCCCTGGCTATTTATCTTTTTTTGAAACTAACAGCCCATGTTGACAACAAATCTGTACAGAAAAATCTATTAAAAGAAATTGTAGGGAGTCGAGCTGCTCTGTCTGCCGCTCCGCTGATTGCGGGCCCCGCACCTCCCCTGAGCCTGCCTTCCGTACAACCTTCCATTTGATTCAATTCAACGGATAATTATTGGGTCTCAACTCTATGCAAGGCAATGCACTGGGAACCTCATTCCAGGAGCATCTTCCAAACACAGGGCGTGATTGAACTTAGAGACAGAAATGAGCACATACAACAGGAGTTCAGAGCAGCAACGGCCAGGGGATATTACATTACAAAGACCATTTCAAAGGAACTCATGTTGGGCCTGTGTGAGCGAGTGTGGGATAGCAGGCACCTTGCATCTCGTGTCTTAAACACACATTCGGCAGTTGTGGTGAGCAGTGTTCCTGGGCCACAGTGATGATCAATCTTCTCTGCCCACTTGACTAGATTTACCATCACCATATGAGCACATCTCTGGTTGTGTCTGTGACGATATTTCCAAAAAGACATAACAGAAGGCCCACCCTTAACGTGGAGGCACAACCTCATGGACCGGGGCACCAGAACGAACGGAGAGGAGAAACTAAGGTGAGCATCAGCTTTCTTTTCTTTCATGCTTTCTGGCTGGCTGGACTGTGACCAGCTGCCTCAAGCTCCCGTGACACTCTGCCTTCCCTGCAGAAGGGCTGGAGCTCCAGTTGTGAGCCAAAGTACAGTCTTGCTTCCTTAAGATGCCTTTGTCATAGCACACACACTCACCCCCCCCCCCCCACAGCAATTCACATAACCACATGCTAGGTTCTGGAGTGAAGAGAACAAAGAGAAAACTGCCCTCGCTCACATGGAGGTGGGAATTAGAGAGAGCATCTCAAAGGCAGAGGCACCCCAGTGGCTTTGGGAATTCAGCAGGGGCTGGGGGGATGAGATGAGGACAGGCCAGAGGCTGGTCCAACAGTGGGTGTCATCAGAGTGAAGCCAAGGTCACACAAGTCAGAACATGCAATGTGTGGGCTTAACCCTGAAAACAATGTCCAGCCCTTTGATAAGAAAAAAACAAAAACAAACAAACAAAAACAAAAAACCCATTTCACAAGTTTGTAGGGCGACTCTGAAAAGGTTCTCCAGAGGCTAGGGACACGGCTCTATTGGTAAATTTATAGCCACACAAGGATGAGGACCTGAGTTTGATCTCTAGCCTCTACACTCACATGCATTTGCGCGCGCGCGCACACACACACACACACACACACAGAGAGAGAGAGAGAGAGAGAGAGAGGAGCCTCCACAGAGAATCCAGCCATGCAGAAGTAAAGTCTAGGACACAGGCTACCACAATAAGGTTAGCTGGGCTTTGGAGGCAGGCAGACCCTGAAGAATCCTAGTACTGCCTCCTGACTTTCTCCCTTCCTAAAAAGAGAACCGCATTACTTAGCTCACAGGTTAGAAATGAGCAGCAATGACATAATGCATGTAAAATGCCCAGCCCAGCAGAACTTGCCTTCCTGGGCACTCAGTAACTGCTCATTTGCCCTTTCACCACCTCTCCTCAGTGTGTGCCTAGTAATGGGTGACCAGTGGGAGAGACGGGGAACGGGGGGGAGTGTTTGCCAGAGATGATCTAACGGGCTGAGAATGACTGGGAGAGCTATCCGGGCTCTAAAACCAAGTGCGAGGAGACTTTAAGAAACAACCTTGCCCCTTGTCTTGGGTGGACCGTGACAGGACGATGAAAGGATCGGGCGCACCCAAGGCTGCACAAGGCAGACAGACACTTTGGGGCAAGAGGCACGACGGAGTACCCAGACAAGGAGTAAGGGGTCATATGGCGGCTGTGATGCAGTCTAGAGGAAGGATACTCAGGGAGAAGACAGCATGGTGAAGGCAGAGAAGAGACGGCTGAGGTGGCTGTCACGGGAGCTGGTCCTGCCACTAGTTGTGGCAGTGGTTTGGCTGCATTTTTGGAAGTGGAGGAAAATGATATCCCATAGCCATAGCGCGTGGGCTGCGACGTCTCCAGATCAATGCTGTTGGGAGAAGGGGCTGACTCTAGGTCGGAACATCTCCAAGAACATCTTCAGAAGAGCGGAGACATGGGAGGAAGGAGCCTGCGCTATTTGACTTCCGGAAGCCCACCAGCTTCAGAAGGAGCAGTCGGGTTTCGTCTGGCCAAAGGCAGAAAAGTTAGACACCAACTGTTGGTATAATATTCTTGTGGAATGTACCCTTGTTCATTCAAATGCTGATTTCTCTCCCCCACTATCTGGTTTCAATCCATACATTGCATTGTGATGCTTATTCTAAGCATCACCTGTCTCAAGTTTGTGTAAACACGCCACCATTTGTTCTCTATATTGTCAATTAAACAACCAGCCCCAATGCTGAGCAATGGAGAGGATAGGTGGGACATCCTGGTTGGGAGGGGAGAGAGAGGAAGAGGAGGGAAGAGCAGAGAATGGGCAGGAGATGTCTTGGAACCACGTGGAGAAATGGACTAAACCTAAGATATGACTAAAAGCAAGTATAATGGGTGAAATCTGAACGGTAGGAAACTCTGCAGGCTTGGAGGTTTAGGATGGAGAAACTATTGCCCAGCATTGTGCTCTAGGTTAATTAAATAAATCCCAGTCTCTGTGTAGTGATTGGGTATATAGCTGTTTAGGACTAACCGCTGATTAACTAAAAGATACATCTATAGTAAATATTAATAACCCACAACAACCAACAGAGGCAGAGATCGCCACGGACTGAAACATTTCAGCTGCATGGGTTAATAATGGGTTATTATTAATAATTAACAGTAAAGATACTGGGGAGCCAGGGAGGCGGCTTACTCGGGCAAGTGCCTGCTGTAGAAGCAGGGGGACCTGAGTTCCATCTCCAGCACCCCTCGAAAACTCCAGGCGTGGCTAGCTCTGCCATCCCAGTGTGAGGTGGAGACAAGAGGATTTCTGGGGCTCCATGGCCTGCCAGCCCCATGTGCCAGTGAGTCCCAGGTCTCAGTGAGAGACCCTGTCTCAAAAGAAGCACAACGCTGCGGCCTTTCTTCCCAGCTCTGGGTAAATTTATAAACCATCAGCTAATGATGGGTGGTTCAGCTCCCCCAACAGATCAGTTATCTAAATACTAACCACCAATGGCTCCCCACATCACACCAAGAGAGGCAGTGAGGAGGAATGCTTACCCCCCACCCTCCCTCAGGAGACAAGCTATGCTCACCCTCCCCCTGCCCAGCAAGCTTAGGGAAATGCAGGGCCAGAGGAATAGGTTGGGACACCACCATCCAATCAAGCAGGGACCAGACCGTTAAAACTCTACAGGTTTCTCCAGAAAAAAACATTGCAAAGACTCAAAAGAACACAGGCAGGAGTCACCAGTTCCAACACGGGTTTTCTGTGTTGTCTTAAATATAGATTTTAGCATGCTGTAAAAGTAATTACTAAATGATCAAAATTTTTGGAAAATGAAAAGCTGAAAATGTTAAGGAATTGATTTTTTTCCTTATATAATTTTTTAATTTTAAAAAATCTTTCTATAATGAAATTCATTTTTTTGTACTCTGAAATATAACCTTTAAACATTCAAAAACTATACCTAAATAAATGGCAAAATCTTGTCTTTATATATAAGATCTATATATGAAAACATCTTGTGCATTTATTATATATCTGGGATTTAATCCAAACTAACATTCCAGTGGAAATGGGAGATCAGACAAGAAGAACCAAGATCAAGATTGTCTGGGCAGTGGTGGCGTACACCTTTAATCCCTGCACACAGGAGACAGAGGCAGGAGGATCTGTGTGAGTTCGAGGCCAGCCTGGTCTACAGAGTTAGCTCCAAGACAGCCAAGGCCACACAGAGAATCCCCATTTTGAAAAACAAAACAAAACAAAGATCAAGTTTGCTCACTGGTGACTTGACTGAGATTTATTTGGGGATCACAATATTCTTTCTACTTTTGTGTTTACATTGTCAGTTGTTTTTGTTTTTTCATAATTCCAAAATGAAAAAAAAAAAAAAGCTTTGTGTTTTTGAGACAAAAAGTCTTACCATGTAACTGAGGCCAATCTCAGAGTGGCTGCCATTCTTCCACCTCAGATTTCCCAGTGTGAGGATTATACCCATACACCATCTTACTGGGTTGGGTTTTTTGGTGTCAGGTAGGGTAGGGTACTTTTGAATGATGAGCAGAAGTAAGCCAAAAGCTTGTTTTAAAAAAAAATAAGGAGGCAGCCGGGCAGTGGTGGTGTGCTCCTTTAATCCCAGCACTGGGGAAGCAGAGGCAGTTGGATCTCTGAGACCCAGGCCAGCCTGGTCTACAGAGTAAGTTCCAAGACACAGAGAAACTCTACCTTGAAAAATGAAAGAAAGAAAGAGAGGGAAAGAAAGAAGGTAGCAGATGAGAACAAGCCACTTGCCACACCTAAGATAAATAAAGCCAGGCTCAGCATGGGGTCTGGGGTTGGGATCCCCAGGGCTCCTGTAAGGGCCAGCTGGGCACCATGGCTCACCCATAATCCTAGTGCATGAAAGGCAGAGACAGGGGCTTCCTGGAGCAAGCAGTCTTGCTACACTAGACAAACTGGTGAGCTCTGGGTTTAGGTGAGAGACGCTGCCTCAACAGTGAGTTGGCGTGCAATTAGAGAAGACAGCCAGTTGTCTGTGGTTATGCTGTGCGCCCACACATGCACGCACATAACTGAAAAGAAAACCAACGAATGTAGCAAGCAGCAATGGTAATCTTCACATAAAAATGACTTCCCACATGTATAATAAATGCCCATCAATGTCCTTAAGAGAAGCTAAGAAATACATCAAAGGCAATTTAAAAGCTTAAATTACTTTAAGGTTTCTGGATTTATTTACTCTCTCTCTCTCTCTGTGTGTGTGTGTGTGTGTGTGTGTGTGTGTGTGTGCATACATGTTAGAGAGCAACTTGTAGGAGTTGGTTCTCTCCTTCCATCTCGAGGTTCCAGGGGTTAATCTCGGATCATCAAGCTTGGCTGCAAGCCCCTTTACCAGCCAGCCCAACTTATCATCCCAAGTGCAATTTCTATGAAGAAAGAAATTACAAATAACTGGCAAGTGCTTAGGAAATACTCCTCCTCACTGGTCTTTAAGGATCTACACTGCGGGAAACAACAGCAAGGTGCCACCTATCAGTGGTTATGTCTCCCTTCACCACCTTCCTTCCCTTTGTGCCTGGCCCAGGGCCATCTCAAACCCAGGTGTGAACTTAGCTTGCTTAGGGACCTCTGGAACTTAGCTGTGGACTCTATACCTTCCGTCCCCCACTGGTTGGGACTTCCAGCATAAATGGCTTATTGGAAAGACCCTCCAGAGAACCAGGAGGCTCCTCCACATCTTTAAGGGGGCCAGGAGGACCCATTGGGTTTTCATTAACTGTGGTCTTCTAGAGCTTGGATCAGGAAGTTCAAACGGATACAGCCTGTCAAATGTCCTAGGAGGCATTTCAGTCCAGTCATAGACCCCAATGTAAATTTTCAAGCCCTGTTTTATCCAGAGATGGAAGCTGAGTGGAAAATCTTGCCAGCAGCTCTGCACACCCACCAATCAAAACCGCATCGGCACCTGATGGGATTGAACTAACCCATGCCAGGTGGGAGAAGTGGCGGTCACGCTCTTAGGAGTGAGAGCCTTGTGTTCTTCATGCTCCTGCCACCAGAAACAATCAAGATGCCTTCTCTGCCCCAGCTGTGGAGGAGAGCTGTCCGTCAGAGCCTGGGAAAAGCAGTTAGCAGGAGACAGCTCACAGAGGGCACACATTTCTCTGTGCGGTGCAAAAGTCCATGCTTATTTTTGGAACAGAAGACAGCTAAGGGTTCAATTAGGTATCAGTTCCTTGCCTAAGTCCTGCACCCCTTACTCATCTGTCTGTCTCCTTTGCTATGCCTCCACATTATCTCTAACAGCCAGTTTAACCATCTCAGACAGAGCCCTGTGGACATACATGCCTTCAAGAGTGAGAGGGAGTGGTCCTCATCTCAGAAACCCAAATCCTAGGAGCTGGCCAAGGCACACCTGCCAGATCTACCCCCACCTTGGCATGTTCATCTCTATCCCGGTTTGTTCCTACCTTTAGGGCAAAGTGCCCCGCAGCCCATGGTCTAATAATGCAGCCACAATCATCATCTCTTCTGTCTGGCTGCCCTCTCTCTCTCTGTGGGGTCTCCTGCGTCTGCTTTCAGGGCAGTCTTCAGATGTGTGGAGGTCTGCAGAGCTATGGAGAGGATCCTTCCCAGCGTTTCCTGAGGAGGCTGCTGCTTGCCTGGTACAACTCAGAGCACAGCACCGGCTGAGCACAAGTGGCTGCCTATATAATTTAATATGATGCCACTTGAGACTTGTGGATCTGCTGAAGAGCAAGCAGGATCCTGTCTCCTGCCTCTTGGCAACGGGGATGTGGGCTGCCTGTTTGTTTCTGCTCTGTTGGGGTGTATATCTCAAGTGATGGACAGAGACACAGCAGGTACCAGTAGAAGGCTTGTTGCCCTTTTCCAAGGGTCAATGCTGGGAGCCACTTCAAAAAGGCTCTTCTAAAAGGCTCTTAGCTCCTTACAAACTAGAAGTAGTGAGTGTAGGCAGAAGCAAGTGTGAATACATCTGGGTGACCCCAGCCAGCCCTGGACATGCATGTGGCACCCTGAAGTTTTCTTTCAGGAGTTATGTGGGTGCTGCCCTATGAGGAGAAAAAGCTTATGGATGGGACAATGAAGATGACAGAATGCCCATAGACACATTTGTAAGTTCAGATTTGTGTTAAGGAAAAGAATACCCTTTAAATATTTGTCGCTCTGGTTCATGGAGTTTGCTGCCAGCTTGGTTTGATGCAGAGCCTGACCAGGAGAGACAAGCCTGGGACCACTCATCAGCTCCATTTGTAGATGAGGCAGTGACTAGTTCATCTGAGCTCTGATGGCACATCCCTTCGGGGATTCAGGACTTGTTCCCAAGATGCTTGGGCCACAGAGGCAGGGTGCAGCAGAGATAGCGCCACTAAGGTCTATTCTTTGGGGCCCTACAAATGCCCCCCTGCCCTAGGCATGGGACACACTGAGCAAGGGGACAAAAATGGTCTTGCTAGTGAGAGCTAAGAATAGCCTCTGGACAGAAAGAGCTGTCCCCTGAGCCCGGTGGAGGACTCTCCTTTTTTGTAGCATCTGAATCTGAAGGTGGAGGTGTGGACTGTTCTGGAAGATTGTGCCGCAGAGAGTGTGTCTTCTGAGGTCTAGGTACTTTTCCCGCCTAAAGAAAGGAGAAGGTTAGGTCCAAAGGACCTGATTGATACTCAGGCTCCTCCTCTCTGGCAGGTTTGTTGTAGAAGCCGATGGATGAGGGTTTTGTTTTGTTGAGCTGGGGTGGAAGAAGATGGGGGTGACAGGGGGCTATCCCTGGTGGTAATTTCTCCCTTTTGGAACAAGATAGGACTCCCAATCTCCACTGACCTTCTAAAAGCCCTAGAAAGAGAACTCATGATATAGTGTCTATGCCATTCATGAGCAGCTGACAGATGGCATTTTTCATACCTGCCGAATCCATGATCAAAATATCATAAGAAGTCTACTATCCTTCAAACTAAACAGTAGCTAAAAGACCCTACTGATGCAAATTCCCCTAATGGTCTCTAATTAAAAGATTGTGTGACTAGCTTTGAGCTGTGCCCCTTATATATATGATCCCACTTGATCTACAGGATGGTGAAGCTCCAAAACTGAGTTTATATCATCACTACTGCCTAACATGTTAGCATATGGAAGAGACAAACCTAGAGATTGTACTGCAGGACTCAGCTAAAAGGTTCTGATTCACAGCAAAGGAAATTTGATTAAAGCATGTAATATCAATTACTGTCATTCATAATCTTATTAGACTTCCCCAGAAATAATACAGATATCAAAGTCTAGCATTACCTACGTGTTTGATGTAAATAGGATAAAATTATCTAGGTTCTGAAAATATCCAGAGATGAGACAGGGAAAGGAGGGATCTATCTAGTCTTGTGTGGCATCAGATTTCATTAAGCAGGACATGGACATCCGCCTCCCTATGAGAGCAAGTTGTAGAGAGTCAAACTTGTCTGGAAATCTAGGGGCTTACCATGTGTTAAAACCATTCAAAATCCTTCTCGCTTGTTCTGATAAAAGTCCAAGGGAAGATTCAAACATTTAAGAAGGCCCAAACCAGGTTGGAGGGTGGCTAGGACAGTTCTCTCATGGGCAGCTTTGAAGGCCTGTGCATGGGATTCAAGGAATCACAGGAAAACACCCAAGCAATGGAGATATGACACATTGGTGAAGCCACTGCCAGTCCACCACCAGCCCATCTAAGGATGTCTATCTAAGTACCCAAGCATTTCCTTCTCTTCTGTCTCCATCACAGGTGTACACTGTTTTGGGACTGAGGGTGAGTGGGGATTCGCTACCAGCGTAGGAAGGCAGCAAGGCTTCTGCCTTCTGGCATTACAGTGCCGTGGGGGAGACTGCCATGATCTTAAAGGGTACCGGTTCACAAGCCAAGTTTCACCGAGTCCTAGCCTCTGTGCATCTTGATGGATAATAGAATGCATCTATCCCACGAGGTCCCAGCAAAGACAAAAACGACCATGTCCAAAGCTCTTGAATGAACAAAATTGAAAGGGCTGAGGGCTGACGTAGCTGGTACACTGCTTGCCTCTTGAGGAGGACCTGAATTCAGGTCCCCGCCCTACCCCCACACTCAAGCCAGGCACAGTGGCACTCATCTGTAATCCCAATGAGGAGAGGCAGATCCACTGCCCATCATCCAAACTTACCAATGAGCTTCAGGGAGAGATTGTCAGGGCGGAGGGACTGGGGAGGTGTGTCAATGGTTAACGATGCATACTCCTCACACAGGGCACCCGAGTTTGATTCCCAGCACCCACATCAGGAGGCTTACAACCACCCTAACTCTAGTTCCAGGGTTATCTGATGGCTCTGGCCTCTGAGGGCAACTGCATTTGTTTGCATATACCCACATACAGACACACATGGATGCAGGTAATTACAAATAAAATCTTTAAAAAAAATAAAGTGGAGAGAGACTGAGGGTGACACCTGACATTGACCCCTGGCCTTCCCACACTGATGCCACACCTTTACATACACAAACATGCACACACACACATACACAATTTAAAAGATAATGCAAACTCTGCTCTTGCACCATTCTTATTATGAGAAATGTTCTCACCAGCTACTGGTTTGTGTGGCCTAGGGCAAGTTACTTTATTTTGGCTTTCTTGGGTCCTATACTATTTGGTTTTAGTAATATAAGGTAACGGTGACCCCCAATGAGCAAGTGGACATGTAGAAATGTTGGCATATTAGCTGATAATGCTAATTATTAGTTTGCAAAATACCTGGAGAGTCGCCTTGCTGCTAAGGCATCCTGTTGGCACCTGATACGCTTGCAGTCTAGCTGCAAGCTCAGTACAGGCATGACTGACCACTGCCCAGGATGGTCCTTTGCTGCAGGGGGCTGCCTTGTATACTGAGGGATTTTAATAGCATCCCTGGCCTCTCTGACCTGATGCTGTTAACATCCTCTTGCTCTCTCCGGAATGAAGACAAAAGATGTCTCTAGACACTGGCTAATGTCCCCCGCCAAGGGACACACAAATGATCCCTAGAGAGAACAACTGATGTGGCTTCAGGCTTGCTTGAAGAGGAAGAAAGGATAAGGAGACCTAGAGTCTGTGGACTAAGAGCGAATGTGAGTAAGCTGACTGAGCTGTCCACGACACAGCCCGCAAGAGAGGCCCTTCAGCGGCGCTTCCTGGCCAGCGATAATAGACGACCTTTTCCGATAAACACAAAAATCTATTTATTGAGATTTAAAATCTCAAAACAAGTTAAACATCATGACTAAACCCAAATCAGAGTTGTTGAAATCCATGGGGCACCTTTTCTTCCCCTTGTTACACATGGTTCTCCCCTGCATCAATTCTGATAAAGCTGTGTGGCCAAATGTCAGTTCACACTGATTTACATAGCAAGAGAGAGGAGGTGAGGAGAGGAGGTAGGATGGCTCAGTGGGCATCTGAGTGGGGACAGGCACTTGCTGCCAAGCCTGACACCTGAGTTCCAGCCTCAGAACTTATTTGGCAGAGCGAGAGGGCCAACTTCCGCACACGGCTCTCTGATCTCCAAAAGCAGCCTTGGCATCCTGGTGCCCGTGCCACAGAATACACAGAAAAATAAATGAATGCCGAAAATTATTTTCTAAAAGGAAGAAAATGGAAAGGCTCAGTGCTTGAGAGCACTTGTTGCTCTCGCAGAGTACCTGGGTTTGGTTGGTTTCTAGCACCTACAATGGCTCATTATCAGCATCACCAGGGCGTGGTGCCTGTCATCCCAGCATTCAGGAGGTAGAGGCAGGAGGATCAGAAACTCAAAGTCATTCTCAGCCTCAAAGTGGTCTAATCTGGAACACATGAGACCTTGCCTCAAAAAAAAAAATATATATATATATATATATATATATATGTATGTATGTATGTATATAGCCACCACCACCACCACCAAAAATGGCCGTAGGTTAGGTTTTTTTTAATTCACATTTGCATTATAAATGGTCACCATCCATTTCCACTTTTGCTTTAGCAGGTTAGTATTTGAGGTTTTAAAAACACCGCAACGCTCTGTAGTATAGATCGTATTGACTTCCGCCCCAGTGGGAGGGTTGTGAGGTTGGTCAGAGCTGAAGCACTTTAGTAGCCAAGTGTAAACAGTTAGGCTACAGGGCTCCCATGAGACTAGAACGATCCTCATCACCTCTCACGCCAAGGTGCTTCAGCATCGTGGCTGACACTGAGGAAAGACAGTGCCTACAAAACCATGCCGGGGTCAGCTGTCCTTACCAGAGAGGTCTGTATAGAGAAGCAACCCGCACTCCTGAGACCTACTGTCCAGAGCTCTGGGGCCATAACAGCGTTCTTATTTTTCTCCGTTTGGAAAACTTACCCAAGACCAACAATAAAGAGACAGTGGGCGAGAACAGGCAGGATACACTTCATCACAGGAAATGAAAAGATGACAAGGTTTAGCTTCCTACCCGATCCTTATCGCTGGACCAGACTAGCTTCCATGGTCGCAATCCAACTGTGATAGTCTCATGGTGTTTTTGTCACTTAACATTTAAAAACAATCTTTCCACGTGTTTACAAGGCAAGTTCATTTGCTATTTAGTAATAATAAAACATCCACTTTCCCTGGCCTCTTACATACACTTGAGGCACTGGGCATTTGTTGGTCATTTGGGCTGTGTCAGTGTAGATGCAATTAAGGCAGTCAACTTCCCTGTCTGCCTCAAGTATTATTTTCTCAACTCTATTTCCAAAAGTAGAATTGTTGGGTCAGAAAGGGCCATCTTGTGATCTCTTTGCTCCTTGTGACATTGCTCTCTAGGGGGAAAACTTAGAAGATAAGCCTTTTCAAAGCCCGGTGGGTGTTTCCACAAAGCTCTGCCCAGGTTAGGCTTAATGGCTTTTATTCAGTTTTGATAATGTCGACTCCTAACTCTTAATGTGAATTGTTTATAGTTTACATATGTGAACTGTCTGCTCTCACCATTTGGATGTTTGTCCAGTGAAAGAGTGTATGTGTGTGTGTGTGTGTGTGTGTGTGTGTGTGTGTGTGTGTGATATGTATATACATGTAAGTATATGCACATGCGTGTGGAGGCCGGAGGTAGACACTGGTTGTCTTCTTCCATTGCTCTTCACCTTATTTTCTGAGACAGAGTCTCCCACTAAACCTAGCACTCACTGAGTCAGTGACACGGACAGTGGATTGGATCCAGGGGCCTGACCAGCTCCCTTTCTACTCCAGCACTGAGGTCAGAGGTCAGCATCACGCCCAGCTGTGCACATGGACGCTGGAGATCCAGGCTCAGCTCCCTGTGCTTGCATGGCGGGCATTTTATTGACAGAAACACCTCCCTAGCTTCCAGAATGAAGACTTACTTGTGTCCTTTCAGATTTAAAAAAAAAAAAAAAATTCTTCCCTAAGTATGTGGCTATTAGGATTTTGGTTGTCAAGCCTCATTTAACCACTCCCCAGACTATTGCTCCTCCTTCCCCCTTTTGTTTTGTTGATTTTCTTCATATACCAAAAAAGGTGGGGTTTTTTTCCCTCAAAAATATATAATTGAACCCATCAAAGTTGTCACTGATAATTTCTTCAATTGCTTCAATAGTCAGAAAATTGTCTTTCCTCAACAATTGGGATAAATGTACCATTAAAAAAATTAGCTCTTTAAGCCATCTGGCATTTGTTGTGGTATAGGGGATACAGTGACCATATTTTCTGAGTCAAAAATTGGAACATGTGATCTGACAAATGCCAATGTTCTTATGGGTAAAATGGGACAGAATATTTGAAATTGAGACTGTACTGGAAAATTGCAGACATGTGGACCCCATATGTAAGAAACGAGCGGTTATTTTAAAGGTACAGTGCCAGGCCCTGCTCTTCCTAGCTCCCAGCAACATGAAGTAACAGAGATTTTTAGCCTGAGGCCCAGCCTCACCCATAACCCGAGCCCAATCATACTAAGATGGTCAGGGTGCCACTAGGACCCCCCTAAGGTAGGACCCCAGATTGGCTAAATTATAAGAAGCCCCAATTTGCTCTTCCAAGTCATCTCTGCCTTTTTGTCCCTGTTCTCTGCCCAGAAGTGGCTGCACCAAAGGGAGTCATTGCCTTCCACTCTCAGCAGAGCTGGATCAAGGGAAAGAGTCTGAAAACATCCGGGAGGGAGGGGAGAGGGCACTGCCACCAAAAGCCACAGGTCCTGATAGTTGGGGCTCCTCCCCATACAACTGTCCCTTGAACAGTTTGGGTGCCATTTCCACTTTTGCCCTGTCAGGTAGCACCCTCAAGACACAGCATGTTCAACTCACTCTTTTGAAACCAACCTTCGTTAAAACTTTACTCAAGCTCCAAAATCTGATGCCCTAACCTCTCCAGCAGGGATCCTGACTGACAGGTGCCCTCCAGCCTGCCTCAGAGGAGAGACACACATGTGACAACGGGGCAGAATTCCTCAGATTCCATCACTGAGTTGGCCCTGGGTTCACAGTAGTTAAAAGTCTAGTTCCTTCTAGAAACAGAACATGCCCCCAGACTACAGCCTGCTTAATTCTGCCAGCCCCTTTTCTGCGGGGCTCAACCTGCTGGCTGCAGAAATGCTACCCTCTGGATAGAATGGTCCATGCTGCAATCCAGATGCCCACATTGTCTTTATAGCTTGCATTTCCTGTCCTGGCTTTACCCCATCCCTGCTGCTTTCTCTTCCCCAGGCCAGGACTGAGTTCATCTATGTGGCAATAGCCACACAATGGGCTGATTGTCACTAGGCCCAGAAATCAGTCATCACCACCGTCTGAATGGCCTTTTCCTAGTCGCCCCAACCCATCTTCAGTGGCTACCACTTCCTGTGGGTCTTTATGGTGTGCTTTGTCTCTCTACTGACTGAGCAGTCCCAAGCAGCTAAAGCATCCTCTCTGTGAGTAATCCACATCTCTGAATGCCGAATGCCCAGGTTATGGTTGAGTAAACTCCTGTAAATGCGTTGTCAGATATAAATACACATTAATATTCTCAATCCTCTACTGACCAAGAGCCAAAAGTCCAGCTGTCTGTCTTTGATTCTTCCATCTGCACCTGTGTTGAGATGGTTCTACAGGCAAAAGCTGTTGCAGCCAAGCCTGGCAACTTGCATTCAATCCCTGGGACACACGTGGAAGGAGAGAGCTGACTCCCACAAGCTGCCCTCTAACTTTTACATGACTGCCATAGTGTGCATGCTATGTGCAGCCTTCCCATGCCAATTAAAAGGTATTTCGAAGATTTTTAAAAATTTTGTGTGTGTGGGTGCTTTGCCTACAAGTATGTCTGTGTATCACATACATTCAATGCCTGTAGAGGCCAGAAGAGGGCATCACACCCCCTTGAACTAGAGTTAGAGATGGTTGTTAGCTAGCATGTGGGTGCTGGGAGTTGAACCTGGACAGTCTGAAAGAGCTGTCAGCACTCATAACTCCTGTTCCATCTCTCCAGACAGAAAACATAATTTTTAAAAAGTCAAAATATGAAAGTTCAGTTGTTTATCTTTGGCTATTCTATCTGCAGGGGGAAGGGTCACCCAAGTCAGGAGACAGTTGAGGAGAGTTGTTTTTGAGGAGCCACTGAGTCCACTGAATACCTCCATGTAGTTACTATGCCCGATGGGAAAGGTGCCTTTCTGTCACCCAGGGCCAATGCGTGTCTTCTGCTTCCTATCTCCCAAAGCTTCAGGTGCAGACTCTTTCCCACTGTTTATAAGCCTGAATGTGCCCTCCGGTTTCTTGGGACGCTTGGTCTGTAGCCACTCAAAGCTCCCCTTCTGGCCTGTGCTGCTGTGAGTCTACACCGACCTGTACACGTCTGTGCAGTGTTGGCTTTCTTTGCGTGTATGTATAGGTGTACGTACATGCATGCACATATGTCATGTGTGTGTGCAGATGATCCCCGAGGCCTGAATCTGTATCAACCTCGATAACTAGCTATTACAATCTCTGCTGGAAGGACCTAACCAGTGGGATAGCATGTGCTTGTAACCTCAGTGCTGGGGAGGCAGAGGCAGGTGGATTCTGAGGCTTGCTGGCTCCTTGGTGAGATGCAGGCCCATATTTCAAGGAAAATCCAAAGCAGACTGCTCCTGGTAACAACCACTGGAATTATCCTCTGAACTCCACAAGTGTAAAGTGTATCCATACATACACATGCAGGTACCCCTACACACATGAACACATATACACACAAAATACATAAATTAAAAACAACTATTTTAAAATCTGGTTCTAATGTACCAGGCCCACCACTGCCTAGGGCTCCTCACGCATCTCAGCTCTACACACACTAGCAGGGCTGGAGGTGGCGGCAGCAGGGAAGTCTCTCCAGTCCCAAGTCTCTCTGATTTGGTAATGTTAAAATCTTTGAACCTGCCAGGACCTTTCTTCCTGAGGCAACTTTCTCTGCTCCTCTCCATTACCAGACGCCATTTTTTGACTCTGCTATGATCACGCATGTTTTGAAGCTAGGCAGTATATTGTTTAGCAGTTCCACATCTCTGATTTCCCAGAACACTGCGGGCAGAAAGAGTGGATGGCAGGCAGCAGGAGGCAAAAAGCACAGGCGTACCGTTTCTGCGCCATGCCGCCTTGCTCAGAAGATTTGGTCCGTGACCTCTCTGAGTCATGAAACGCTTCTGAAATCCCTCTCTGACCTCTGTCTGCAGGAAACACAGCGTACTCTAGCTTGTATTTTTCTTTTACATTTTTTAACTCAATAGACTCCTTTCCTGATCTTACGCTCAGGACAAATACATACTTACATGCAATAGCTTTTCAGCCTCACGGCATTGATTAACCAACGTCACTCCTTCTGAGCAGGACCTAGAGGCCTCTGACGGCTTATACCCCCCTGTTTTCTATGTAGGTTTGCCAGGTAGCTCTTGGCCCCTTCATTAAATCACGGGATAAGACTCAGGACCACCCATGACCCCACTTGGGTGGTGATCCTTAAGGAATTTCTTTCTTTTCAAGACAGGATTTTAGCCGAGGATGACCTTGAATTTGTGATTCTCCTGCCTCCACCTCCTACATGCTGGAATTGCTGCCTGTTCTGTGGTGCCAGATTACATGTGTGCTAGACAATTACTCTACAACCCTACAGCCATAGCCCAGAGACATGGGTTTTGTTTGCTTGTTAAGTTTTCTGCAAGAGAGTTTAGAGGCAAGGGGCCATGTTCATTATTTTTGGCACGTGAAGCCTGGCAGATGGTCTTATCGGCCAGATCTCTACATGCTCAACTCTTTTGTAGATGGAAACTAAAGAATGGTATTTCAGGAGAGGTCAGGAAGGCAAAGTTTAGAATCCATCTCCCCCCAAGGCGGACGCCTCTGAGCCTTATACTCATTACTATTTGGTCATAAGCAACAGAACCCCCTTCCCCAAGTCCGGTAATTAAAGCAGATTTAAAAAAAAAAAAAAAATACTGTGGTAGGCAGAATCTGAAAATGGCCCCTTACAATTTCCTGCCCTAATCCCAGGGCTGTGACCAGACTGGGCTCCTGTGGCCTGTCGGTGGTAGGTTACTGGGAAAGGAGATTTCACAGATGTAATTAGTTTTGATTTTGAGTTACTCAAAGGAGATTATCTAGGTAAGCCCGACCTAATCACCAAGCAGTTTGCCCCGCAGGCAGTGAAGGAAGTTGGGAGACTCCATGCAGAGCAGAAAACTGTTGCTGCTGCTCAGGGGGTAGGAGCGACCCGTGAAGGGTGGGAAGAGAAGCTGGCCAACACCAGCAAACACATGGGGACCCTGTTCGTAAGACTCCGAGGGACTGAACTGAGCTGACACCTCCAACAAGCTAAGCAGAAGGCTCCTCCCCAGATGCTCATGAAACTGGAAGCAGAAAAGCATGGCCACGGCCACCTGGACTTCTGGCCCACACTGGAGACCACAATTGAGTGTTTTTTAAACAGACACTGAGACAAGTTGGTGGTTAGGGCCCCCAAGGTCTGAAGGAGAGAAGCCCCCAGGAAATAAAACTGTTTTTCTCTCAGGGAATCCTCTTGGCATCTCCCTTAAGTGTGGCCAGCTTCCTCTGAGTTCATATGACTGCACATGGCCGCTGGCTCCACCCCCCGCTATCCCACAGGGTCAGTACCTATCATTTATCAGAGGTCACATTGTGTCTTTATTCAGGTTCCTGAGAGAGGAGCTGGCCACGGGGATTCATTCGTCTACCAAATAGTAATTGAACCACAGAGGCAGTGTGCTGACAATTGTTTTAGATGCTGGTCTAGGCAAAACCACAGACAGGAAAGGTTTTCTTATAGGAAGCTTACACCTGAGCAGAGGAGCCATGGAAAGAAAAAACAAAAACAAAAGAAAACCCCACATGTGTGATACTAGCAGCCACATGTCAGACAGGATGAAGAGCTAAAGGCAATCCAGAAATATATGTGTCAGTGGTAATCATGGGCTTGTGGAGGTGAATCCATGGAAGAAGGATTTGAGTAGAGATTTGAAGAAGAGATGAACCCAGCTCTACAAATATATTCTTCCCTGAAGGAACAGTCATGTCAGCATGACCAGCCAGCATCCAACAGGCAGCACTAACTGGACTCCTCAATGTTACAAAAAAGAAGAAAAAAAATGGAGAAGATATGAAGGGAGGGGGTACCTGGGAGGTGGAAAAAGGCAGTTGGGATGGATATGATCAAGACTCACTGTTTACCTGAGTTAGCTTATCAAACAATAAACGGGAGATATTCTGTTCAAAGAGAAAAAGGAACTGACACCAAGGTTTGGGATGTAACTGTGCTGGTCTTTGTCAAATAAGGTCTCCTAGGTATCTAACCTGTGAACCGTGTGCCGTGTACCCCCAGATAACTATGACTGTGTCCATCACAAAAATCATGACTTTATTTTAAATATTTTAAGGTGTGTGTGTGACAGGTGTGTGTGTAATTAAAAAACAAAACAAAAAAGCCACAACTGCCTAGCCCGAAACATCATGACACAATGTCCAAAGGTTAGATCCAAGCACAGCTCCCCAGGCCTGCTCATGCAACAAGGTTTCCAGGCACCACCACAGCCAAAGCCAGCTGGAGCTGGTTCAATAAGGCCCCAATCGTTTGCAAAGTGGAAGCCTGAAAGCTGAAGTCCTCTGGCCATAACAGGAGCACAGAAGGAATCTAAGAGACAACTAGTGCAGGCCAGAGGAAGAATTTGCAGAACCGGTGCCCAACGTCTGCTCCCATCCCCCACTGGACAAACACACTCATCTCACACCATCAAAGAGACTCTAATCAAGTGACTCTCCATAGGGGCCCTTGGGATCGGAAGGCAGAGTAGCCCCTGCCACAGCCCCACAATCCCTTTCCATCCTAGATTCACTACCATTGTTTTTTATTTTTTAGAGAAAGGGCTTTACCTGGAACTTGTTATGTAGACCACGCTGGCCTTGAGCTCATGGAGTTCTACCTGCCCCTGCCGCCCAAGTGCTGGGATTAAAGCTTGCACTACCACACCGGCCCTAGATTCACTCTTATTTACACATCTTCTTTTTCCTGGCCCACAAGGCCCCAACCCTGCCCTTCCTCCCTTCCCCTTCAGAGCTGCACGCAAAGCAGTGTGGACCCAGAGAAGACATGGCCCCGGGCTCTTCTCACACTACCCCTATCCAGTGAGGGTGGCCGCCGAGACGGTCAGTTCCTTCACTGGCCATCAGATGCTGAACGTGGGACTGCGCTGACAGTGCATCGGAACCTCTGCTGAGACTTAGAAGGCTGCAGGTGAAGGAAGGCAGAGCGGCTTCTGCAACAGAGGGACCCAGAAGTGAGCTCTGCAGGATGGACAGGAGGTTGCCCGGCAGAGGCAGGCAGAGGATGTCCTGCATTCCATTCCTCGCCAGTCCTTTCTCAGAGACCCTGTGCCTTTCATAGTGAATCTTCAGCTTCTCACACCAGAGGACATTATAGCCTAGTACTTTGTAGAAGACGAATAAATTAGTAAGGGATACTGAAAAGAGGGCTGGGGAGACGGCAGTGGGAACAGTGCTTGCGGTGAGAGTTGGGGACCAAAGTTCAGATCCCTAGAACCAGCATAAAACCAGATGCGCCCATCTACCATCCCAGCACTTCGCAGTGGGACGAAGGCCCGGGTCAGCTAGCTCGGAGCACTGGGTGGCAAACAACAAGAGAGTGCCTCAAACAAAGTGGAAGGCGAGGATGTAGGGTGCTCCGACTATGACATTTGGTTGATTGCCAAGCCGGACTCCACTAATCTGGCTGCCTGGGAGGGAGTGCCTCCCTCCCTTGTGGGAGAAAACCAAGGCGAAGGTGCGGGATGCAAGCACAGACCACACACTCGGCTGGTTCAGCAGCTGTGGGCTTGCTGCACGGGTCTTGCCCCTGGGGACAAAGCTAGTGTAGCACTGTGACAACCTGAGCACACCAAGCGGAGTCCACCCGGTGGGGATCCTCACACTGTGCTCGTTTGTCATACTAGGAGTTTCATTTTCATTCTTACAGTCTTCAGTGGAAACTCTGGTCACTTTTAAGTAATTTTTTTTTTTTTTTTTTTTTTTTTGCTTTCATCTTGAATTTATCACCGATATGCTCAATAACTTTTCCCTGTAGGGACAGTCTAACGGCCCCTTCTCTCCTTCCCAGTCTAACCTTGCATTGCTTCAGGTCAGTGTTTTATTCCCGAGGCTCCCTGATGAACATCCTCCTTCTCTCCTCCAATCAATATCTCTCTGGTTTGTTTTGTTGTTGTTTTTGTATTTGTGGACAGAGTCTCACGTAGCCCGCCCACGGGTGAGGATAACCTTGAACTGACTGTCCTGCCTCTACCTTGAACAGCACTGGGGTCACCCGCACACACCACCTCATCTGCTTTTACGTGGTACTGGGATGGAACCCAGGGCCTTGTGTTACAAATGCTAGCAAACACTCTGCCAACTGAGCTCCATCCTTAGTTCTTCAAAATACCTTTTCAATCAGGGAACTTATCTTTTTCCAATCCTGTTTCATCGTGTTCTCATTAAAAAACACTCAATGGCTCCCTGGTGCCTCTGGAATTGATTTGAACTTCCCTGACTACTGTCCACAAAAGCCTGTGTGACTTGTTACTTACTTTATACCACATGACATTTTTATGCCAGGAAGTCTTCCCACCTACCTGAGCCCTGCTGGCCTTCCCATCTCTACAACTCTTACCGCCTAATGCCATGGACACCTTAATGGAAAGTCACTGATGAAGAGCCTCCAAATGCACTGTTGTGGCATTTCAGTGGCCTGAGATCTGGAGCCAGCTCCAGGATTTCTCTCAGCTCTCATACCAGTGCAAACATGCAGTAGTTTTTGGCGAGTTGGCAGATGTAAAGTTTATAGTTAGAAAAATGTCAACATACCAGCCTGATCGCCTAGTAAATTATGTCTCTATCTTCCCATTAGTACGTTATCTCTCGTCCTCGGGAAAGAATAGTACCACTTCACAAGTAATAACGGAGATACAACTGGGAGAAAGCGGTGCTCCCCAAGGACACACCTTGGTGGGAGGAGAGCAGGCTTAAAAGTGGAAGTGAAGACTTCCCAATACCCACAGAGTTTCCATGGCCCAGCGAGCTTGTGGATAGCGGATTCACTCTGGGCTACAGCACACCTGCCTGGCAGGTGAGAATATGGATGTCCAACATTGCCACTCAAGCTCTGCTAAAAGTTCCATGGACTCAGACCCAACCCCCCCCCAACATCACCACCAGATAAACTCTTTGTACCCTAGGACTTCCTCCCACTGTGATCCCAGGCACAGACTGCCAGCCTCCAGCCACCTGTATCAGTTCTAGTTCCATGTGCTGAGTTAGAATTGAGCTTTCAGGTGCAACCTTTGGAATGCCCTTCTTCAGGGAGTGACAATTGTGAAGAAACAAAAAGAGAAAGCCACCGGGGGAATGGAACAAGAGGGAGAGAGAAAGGAGAACCTGACTAACACACAACACTGGAAAAGAGAGCTGCAAGACAGCAACAGAGGAGAACTCAGGAAGACCAAGAAAGGTCTGGGAGCTGAGAAATGGGTTTCTGGAGTGGAGCCAGAACTCATGTAGAAATGGAAGCAAAGATGTGGCCGCTGTGGATGAGTTTTCAAGGCATGTGAGTAAGGGAAGGAAATGGTGCTGACTGAGAAGCTCAGTGTATACGTGTGCCTGCATGCGTGCGTGTGTACTGGGGTCAGGTTAGCAGCCTCAGCACCCCAAAGAACTGGAGCAGGCTGGAGGAGCATCTCCCAGTTCTTTCACATGAGGGCTGCCCAGTTCTCGCAGTGAGAACACAACAGATATCGAGGTGGAGTGGGGAAAATTGAGGACACTCAGTCTTGTCATCACCCTGGTGATGTGTGGCTGAATAATCAACAGTCGACCGGGGTGGGCTGGGAGGACACCAAGGCTCTGAAGAAAGGAGGGTCATTAGTTAGGGGGCCAAAGAAGGCTCCAGAAAGATAAAGGAGAAAAAGATGGAGGATGGTGGCCAGGGAAGGCTGGTGTCACTGGCCAAGCGGCTCTCACAGGCAGGTCTAGGCAGAGAAGGAAGAGGAACCAAGTGGTGAGGTGGACTACTGTCAAATTCAGCGTGCAGCAAGGGCGGGTGCTCCATGGACACTAAGAACCAGGCTTTGATGAATGCCGAGAACACTGTGGCTCCTAAAAGTCACGTGTGGGTGCACCCCAAGCACCCCAGTGTGTGGGGAGGAGGCACTCCAGAGGGCGAGGGACCTGGGTAGACTTATACGTGGGCAGATGTATGAAAAAGCCTGCTGCTTGGGAGCGTTCAGGTGCTAGAAGGCAGCCCAGGTTTCCAGAAAAGCGCGCAAGGAGTGGGTTAAGAATGTCTCAGAGGTCCCTGGTGGCAGAGCTAGGGCTCCAAAGAGAAGGACGTGGTTAGAGAGGAGTACGGAATATGGGCCTGACAGGAGGTGTATGAGTGTGTGTGTGTGTTCTGGGAGTGGTGAACAACACAGAAACTACATGTAGCCAGAGCAGGGTCCCATTTTATGGTGGCACAGGGACGACAACAAGCCTTGCTTGTTTTCAAGGGTAATTTTGACCCTTGCTTCTTCCAAAAGACAAGAAGCAGAACTCAGTCACCTGACTGATTGTTGGTACAGTCACAGGCAGAGGCAGAGGCAGCCCAGGCCCCAGAGAAGAGCCAGAGGTAAAACCCCACCTGGTCTGGTCAAGGGAGGACAGAGGAGGAAAGGAAGAAGGAGAAAACAACAGGCCATCATAAAGCTTGCTTTATGACTTTCCCAGAGGCTTTACAAAGGTATTTCTGCCTCCGTAATCCCAGGGAGCCCCTGTAAATCAGAGCGTGGGCCTGTCATAACATGTCCTGTTCTGTGCTGGTCTATGCCAGGTACTTAGCCACTTGTAACTTTCAGAAACACATCCTGGGGCCCAGGCAGAACCAACCTCTGGTTAATCTGCCATCCTGCAGCTGTGACAGCAATCAAAGCAAGACCAGCAAGAACTTCTCCATGCTCTCCAGGTCCCATCGCATCACCCCTTGTCTCTGCCGCAGAAAGCAAGGGTACAGGACGGTTCCAACACTCACGTGCACCTTGCTGGCTATCGGAATCTGACAATAGCCTGCATACACGTCTCGGGGCCAAGCCTGGGTGTGCACACTTGTAGAACACAGGGCTGAGGATGCCTCAGCCTGGCTAGAAGTGAAGGGGAGCTAGTTTTCAGCCTGCCCCACATTTCCCTTTTTATTTTTATCTGCGGGATCGGGTGTGTTGGAGAGGGGAGGAGAGAGGCCTGGTAACAACAGCTTCCCCATCATTCTTGGTTACTTACATCTGTGGTCAATTTTCCACACTTTATTCCATAAAAGGTAAATGAGACACGGTACTTGCAACAGGATAATCTAAACAATAAGAGCCATGTTACTGTTAAAATCCATCTGGCCGATCACGCCCAACCCCACACTTTTAACTCCTTGAGGTAAGAAAGATGGCAAAGCAGAGGGGCTGGGGCCCTAATCTGGATCTCTTCTTTCCATACATCTTCCTGTCAATTGAAAGGACCTCTCCTGCCAACTCCAGTACTCCCTCTGACTCTGACAGCTGGCCATGGCTGAAGCAACTTGTAAACCCTTTCTTACTGAATGCCTTTGCTCTTCTTTCTCTTTAAAAGGAAACATTAAAAGCAAGCGAGCAAGCGAGAGCGAGAGAAAGAGAGAGAGAGAGAGAGAGAGAGAGAGAGGGAGAGAGAGAAGCTTACACACTGTCCAAACTAAAACACTCAAGGCCTGGGTTGTTTCCCTCATTTCTTATGCTCCCCCTTCAAGCCAAAGGGTTCATTTGCATAATGTTAATTTCCAAAGGCAACCCTTACCAGAGAAGAAGCAGTGTGACTGTTCTTTCCTTTTATTTGGGCTTACACATTTTTCTAGCCATCTGTTAGCCAAGGAGATTGCAAACTCAAGTAAGATGGAAAAATTTGTAACTTGGATGGTGCAGGTTTTTAAAGATTATTATTATTTTTCTTTGGGTGGGGACTAACAATAAGAGACTCCGAGAAAGCTTCAGATGGGGAAGGTCAATGAAGACATGGAGCTTGGTGTTTCTCTGAGGTGCCGTGGTTCCCACCTGCAGAAGGAATTCGACTTTTGACCTAGAAGTCTAAACGTGTTTTACTCTTGGTGCTTCAGAACTGCGGCTTCCCCCCCAGCTCCCTCTGAGGGCATTAAAACCACCAGCACAGTTCAGGCTAATACAGCTTTTATTTTAAAAACCATACTTCTTATCTTCCATCCAGGTTGCATCTTTCAGCCACAACAGCCCTCATTTGCAACCACACCCTCCCCACCATGGAACCACAGGGCCAATGTAAGCAATCTCTGTTGTGGGAATTGGTTTTCAGAGGTGTGGACAGAAAATACACTCAGATAAAAAGGGCCCAACAAGGCTGTCTAAAGGAGCTGGTGGAACTACTGACTCTGCCCGCCCCCTTTTTTAACGCAAATGTTATTTTTATGTGAATGAGTGTTTTGTCTGCATATAGGTCTGTGCCCATAGAGGCCAGAAGATGCTGATCCCTGGAACTGGAGTTACAGACAGCTGTGAGCCATCTTGTCTGTGCTGGGAACTAAAACCAGGTCCTTATCTCTTGACCACTGAGCCATCTCTCCAGCTCCTAACTAAAGGCTTCCAGGGAGATAGCTTGGCCAGTGAAGTGCTTGCTTTTGCATAAGGATCTGAATTTGATTCCTACAACCCATTTAAAAGCAAACAAATGACAAACAGCAACTGCCTGGGGCACAGTGGTGGGCATTTGGTGTTTTTTTTTTCTTTTCCTTTTCTTTGTTTTTTTCCGCTGCAAACATTTTAACGATTATTGTTGAGCACACATTTCAGAAATTTAACTGAAGTTGCAACAAGTAGCGGTGGGCCCTTGTAATCCCGTCCCTGCACAGCAGGGAGTCCAGCGAGTTCCAGGCCAGTGAGAGAGCCTGTACCCAAAAAAGGTGGGAAGTATCTGGAGAATGCCACTTAAAGCTGCCGTCTGGCCTCCGTGCACACACGCTCACGGGTGAATGTGCACCTGCGTATACAGGTATACTCACACACACATGAACACACACATGGATAAAGTAAAAGGACACTATAGAAAATCTTGATAACAAACACAAAAAAGAGATAACACAAAAACGTGCTGGGCTTAATATTGCCAGAAACTTTTTTCTACCTACATCAACTTGACAAAGGCCTCTATCTCTGGAACCTCCCTTTTCCCCTTTGTACTGATTAGACAATGCGAATGTCATGTCGTGAAGTTCAGCTCCCACCACTGGGATGAGATGCCGTCACTGCCTCTGTCAGAGATTAAAGGCCATTTTAGCTGACATTTTTACAAGAAGAAAAATGCCTTGCAAAAATATTTTCATTTTGTTTGTGCTTTCCTTTGAAAAATAAACCAAGATTATTTCCTTCCCAACAATGTTCACATGATGAGGGAGATCGCTCAGCACTTAAGAGTACTTGCTGCTATTTGAGAAGACCCAGGTCCAGTTCCCAGCACCCAAGTCAGGGAGCTCACAACTCCCTGCAACTTCAGTTCCTCTTCTGTGGAGTCCTCTTCTGTCCTCCACGGGTATTCTCTCTCACACACACACACACACACACACACACACACACACACACACACGCACAACTAAAAAAAAATAAAAATAATAGACATATCCAAGGCTGGAAAGCTGTCTCGGTGGTGAAGAGTGCTTCTTCTTCTTGCAGCAGACCCAAGTTCAGTTCCCAGCTCAGACCAGGGGACTCACAGTTACCTAACTCCAGTTTCAGGGTACCTAATGTCCTTTTCTGGCCCCTGCAGACACTATATCCATGTGCACAAACACACAGACATACATATTTACACATACTAAAATAAATAAATAAAATAAAGCATAGATCCACTCGATCTAATGTGGCTCTTTGTTGGCCAAGCTGCTCTTGTGTGCTTGTAGGTTCTGGCGCCCCGACGACTTGCTGAAACGAGCTCTGCCCTCCTGCCTTTCTCTCCCATCTCCCTGCCCTGGCTGCACAAGATACCTCAGAGGTGAAGGAGTGAACGGTCACTGACAGAACCTGCGGGAGACAGAGCATCTGATCGCAGGATCGTAACTCTCTTTCAAAGCCAGTCGGACTGTATTCTACAACAGCCCCCAAACTCAGCTCCCACTGTCAGTGACACAAAGCGACACCTACATCTCTTCCCAGTACAGTCATGTCAGGAAAGGACACCAGGAAAAGCAGCCCATCCCAAGCACACATGTTATTTAAAGGGGTCAAGGAATTGGGCTAAATCACTGAATTAACAGGCCTTTGATTGGAATTCACTTTTAATATAAATTCTCAAACATCTGTAAGCAATATTTTATAGAAGTGAGCAAGAAAGCAAATGAGTGGAAAAAAAAGTGACTTAACCATTACTCAGTGATGGTAGTAGTTTCACAACCCAAAACAAAACAGGCAAGATTTTGCGATAACTGAAAAAGTGATTTTATTATGAATATATATCATCAATGTCACGACAGTGCAGCCCCTCTGAAGAGCTTATTCCTTTGGAGAAAGAGGTCGAATCTCTGTGATTTTGGCCAGCATGGGTGACTCCAGTGTAAGCTAGTATCTCTGTTTCTCCAAGGACCCAGGCCGAAGCCAGAGGAGGGAACGCTGGGAATTTCCAATGACTGTTGACTTGGAATGAACAACAGAAGACAAGGAAAAGACCCAAATGGCCGGAACCTCAGTTGGGTGGGGGTGAGTTTGTCACACCCAGCAAGGCCTTAACAAGAGGACAGGTGTGCCTGCCAGGGCTGGCAAAAGCACATGGGGACCTGTTTAAAGAAAGTGGAATATGGGGAGACAGGAGGGGACCCACCAAGTGTGGGAGGACTGGAAATGAGGAGTAGATGTGCCAGAGCTTGGGATTTTGGAAACCTGGGGTTGATTCTAAGCATTGAGTTCTTCTCCCCTGGAGACAACATGGATCCCTCAGCCCTGTCAGAAACTGCAGATGGAGCCTGAGGGCACAGGGTAGTCAGTGGCCAAAGCTCTTGACCTCGAGGATGTGAGCAAGGGCCAGGTGTGAATGACAACCAGCCTGTCAAATGCCAGGTCTCTGTCCTTGCCTGCTGGGAAGGGCTCAGAGGTGGCCTGCGCAGGCTGGGGGTAGGATGGGGGGTTCAGCTGGGTATCTGGGCAGTCAGCTACTTATCAGCTCCACTGTCTACTTACCACAGTCCGGCTGTGAGTCAGCCCTGGAGCAGGGCAGACAGGCTGTTCCACCCTCCCCACCCCATCTGTGTGAAAGGGATATTGCTTAAATAAAAAAGAAACAGTGGAGGAGGAGGCTGGAGCCAGGAGGAGCTTGTACTGGTCAAATTTCTCAACAAACATTTGCTTTGCTGATAAAGTCTGGCCCATTTGCAGGGAGGAATTGTGCTCCTTTGTGCTAGTGGCATCAGAGGGGAGGAAAGGTAGGCAGCTCAACCAAACCTGTTAGGCAAGTCTAGAAGGTCTCTGAGGAGGTGAGGTCAGGGGTGAGGAGGGAATTACCTTAGGGTAAATCAGTGGATGGTTGCCCTAGGAAATCTCTCCTTAATGTCCTCTGCTACAGCTATATACAACCAATCTGTCTCTCTGCCTCTCTGTCTATCCGTCTGTCTGTCTGTAGTTCTTTCTCCTTGGTGTAAGGGAAATAATTGTGAAATGTACAGTTACTACAGAAGTCATTAAATATCGTGATTAGGGTAAGCAAGGAGGACACATTAGCATCAATATTCCCCTCCCCAAGTTCAGGAAAGAGGTAGCCTTTGTTAACTAAGCCTGTTCGTCTAGGAGGGCACAGTGAGAAGTGCACACTCTTAACCTAAAGAGATTTTCCCTTCCCTGGGGATAAGGTGTGGTCTTGAGCTAGCTGTACTACCTCTCAGACACTAACTGTTTAGGAAGTCAGTTAAACCAGCTAAAACACTAAGTGTTACAGTGCTTGCTGCCCCTCATCTATGAGGGGGTTGGGGGTTAAGGTTTACATTTCAAGACTTCCAGCAGAAGCCCAGAATCACAGACAATACTGAAACCCATTAAAAAGCACTATAACACCATGACCGTCGATCTGATGACTTAGAAAGCTAAGTGTCTAGGGAGTAGGCAGTGCACAAAGTGTGGGCACAGTAGGTCAACAGATGGTAGGACTCTGGGCAGGACAGCAAACAACGGCATGTGATCTCACCATGCTGCGTAGAAGACCATGCAGTTTAAAATGTATAAATTGTTCTTCTCTGCAATTTTCCATTTAACGTATTTTAACCATGATTGGCCATGAGAACCCGAAACGAGAAAGAAAGAAGAATTGCTATGATTAGAGGAGATTATTGTATGCTTTGAAAGAAAGGTAACACATGCTCTCGATGTAACATTTTGCTATTATTATACTCGAGGTTTATTTACATTTTTAAATCAATATAACAGAAGTCGGTCTCTTCCCATTAGACATCCAGGGCTCCTGACACCTTGGAGATTGGAAAGCTCTGCATAGGGAGGAATCTTCTTCATCTGTGATTGATTTCTTCTTTTGTTCATCTACACCTTAGGAAGTGATGGAGGAAACGTCAAGGCGGATTAAACAAAAGAGTGAGTCACGTCTGCAGTCACTATATTGTGAATAATATCTCAGGAAGAGGAACACCTACTCCCAGGACTTGAAAGCTGTTGTCAGGTGCAGCACGGGTGAACAGTTATGTTCTGACACACTTGGTGCTGAAGCTGAAAGAGGTGGCAGTTTCAGGATTGTCAGAAGCAGAGGTGAAAAACAAGGGGTTAGCTATTCCATTTCTTTGGTTATAGTCCTGGGGGTCAAACTGAGGGCCTTGCACATCCCAGGCAAATGCTTCCTTATGGAGCTATATCCCAGGGATTTGTATGTGTGTGTGTGCACACGCATAGAGATGATGTAGACTTACGTGGAGGTCAGAGGACACTTGATGGGAACTTGATGAAACCAGTTCTCTCTTTCCACCATGTGTGTTCTAGGGATTGAACTTGGGTCTTCAGGCTTGGTGGCAAGCACCCTTACCCTGAGCTATCTTGCCAGCTAGGTTTTTGTTTTTTGTTTTGTGATAGGGTCTCTCACAGGCCTGGAGCTCACCTACTAGGCTAGGCTGGCTAGCCAATGAGCCCTAGGCTGACCAGTGATCTCTCCACCTCTCCATCACTGGGATTACAAACACACACCACTGTATCCAGCTTTGTTACATGGGTTTCTGTCCTTCTGTCACTTTACTGGCTGAGCCATCTTCCCAGTCCCTACATGGAACTTTTTACAAGATGGGGTCTTATTGTATAGCCAGGCTAGCCACAAGCAAGATCTTCCTGCCTGAGCAGGAATGCCAAGTATTGGGATTGCACACTAGGCTACAGCCATGCATTTATTGGGGAAGGATGACTAGATTTAGGGGGAAATTCTAATAGTCCAATCCACTGCAGCATAAACTAAATGAACCCAACAGAAACCAGCAAAAGCACTCACTCTAAATCAACTGTCTGCACAGAATTTACTATGTGGAGGAGTGGAGGTTTTATTATTGCTTGTGAAATGTATGCTACATAGCTTTTATGTTAGGAAACTTATAATAAATTTATAGACTTGTTCCTACACATAACTTTTTTTTTTTTTCCTGGAAAGCTGGTTGAACATTTACCAACATGTATCTGAATGATGGTGCCTAGAGACCTTGGGCCTTGGGGAAAGGGCTGTTCTCCTGTTTTCATTGCTGAGGGGACAAAGGGCTAATACAGTTTAAAATCTGCAACCCCATCATAGACTAGACAAACACAAAATGTGCTTTTCCTGCTAGTCCACAGAACTGACCTCTCCCTCCAATTCCTGTAGCTCCTTCCACTTTCATTCACGTAGCACTTAGAAAAATGAAACCCTTGTGCTGATTTTCAACAAGTAACATTTCGTGCTAATGTCCCATCTTGACTTGGACAAGGGTCAGTCACACATGCTTCCACTGAACCCTTTAAAGGTGCCTGCATGGACACGTGCATGCATTTATGTGTTTATTCCCTTAGTCAGTTGCTCCCCTTCATTAACAGAGTCTGAGTACCTGGGTACCAGGCACGGCTCCAACCAAGATTCCTGGGCAACTTCTAGCAATGAGGGCGATGGTGCTGTGTGGCTTTGCTGAGGACTGAGTCCACGCCAGGTGCTGTGGTCCACTGCCTGCAATATTCAGACACACTACTGTCTATGTGTACATGGCTCCTGGCTCAGAGACTCCTCGTATTGTACAGTTATTTCCTTAGAGACTCGTTAAGACTTAGAAAGTTCTTAAGCTTTCCTGAGAAAGACTCGGGAAAATTTCTGAGGGAGGCTTGTTAAGATTCAGGATGTAAACAATTCAGAAACCTCAGGAAGTCCCTGAAATGACCAGGTGCACCAGGCCCTTCCCTCCCCCAGATTTCGTGAGCAATAAGGTCGGCTGAGGACAGACCAGATGAGCACCTGTCCTGCCGAGATGCCTGCAGGTTGTGCAGAGAGCGCCACGGTTGTAGATCTCCTGAGCTGCCACCCGTGCTGGGGGTCACCCCTGCTCCTGTCAGTAACCCCCCACCCATACTTCTGTAAGCCACCTCAATAAAAACTCACTGGCTTGCCAAATTGGATGGTGGTGGGTTTGTTTATCCGCATCATCTTCAGAGTAACAGAGTCGCACAACACTGTGCTGACTGTCATCTTCCAGCCCCACCCTGGTGTGGCTTAGGAATGCTGAACTGGTACCAGGATGTAAAACTGAAGGGCCTGCTGTACTCATTAATTTTTTAATGTTTTCTGTTCTTCAATGCTTTCTTCTACGTTTCTCCCTTTTCCTTATAAAGAACAAGGACCCCTGTAAGAAGGAATACTAGCTGTCCCAAAGACTGGTCATGATCTGCCAAAGCTTGGTGAACATGGATAGATTCCACCCTGCCCAGCTTCCCACCCACCTGTGGCCGTTGCTATGGAGACACTCTCCCATGTCCTCCTAGACACCATTGGGCACGGTCTAAAAAGGGCCACTCATTCCCAAAGGGAGGTCCAACCAGCTGCAGGAGGCCCTCTGAGATTTCCCTCAGGACAGGGGAGGTATAGAGGAGAAGGCACAGCTGAGGACTGCCTGCTGTGGTCTGCCTTTTCCCACCCTTCTCACCCAGTAGCTTCTGAGGTGTGCACAGGCACTCCCCAGACACCCTCAGTGAGTCACTTCATCTTGCAGTCTGAGAACCTGTCTTTATAGCCATAGCGATCTGCCTCCTCAGGAGACTCAAACGCAGTCATGCAACAGCTGTATTTGAGGTTTTTTTCTAAAAGGTAACATTTCATACTGCTAATAGATGCTTCCTTGCAATTTTGCATTTGCCTTCTTGATGATCTACCAAGATAGAAGTTTCTAGACACTTAAAAAAATTTTTATGATCAATTTTTAATTATGTGTGGGGCATGTGAGCACAGTCATCAGTGGGGACCTGAGTCTTCAGATACCCCTGGAACTGGAGTTAACAGCTGATGTAGCCATTCGATGTGGGTGCTGGGAACTGAACTCAGGTCCTCAGGAAGAGCAAGAAGAGGCTCTTAACCACTGAGCCATCCCCCGTCCCATTCTAGATACTTAAAAAAAAAAAAAAAAAAGCCTTCAAGCACCAAAATGTGCTTTTCAAAACTGGGTCTTCTGTGGTGGGAATCATTTCTGAAATCCATTGTTCAGAAGGCAGAGCGGAAAACCCACACACAACAAGGCCAGCGCTGGCTGCAGTCAACTGTCAGTTTGCACCAAACCTACCATGTATTCATATTGACGGCTTTACTTTTCCACCCTAGGCAGGGGTTTGAGCAGGGTCATGAAGACCGATCAAGCTTCAGCAGGCAGGGAAGGGAAGGGCACGAAAAGGGCAGAAGATCTCCCGTCAGACTTAATGGCAATAAATTGCTGACCAGTTCCATTATCTCATGCTGTCACTGTCTCTGTTTCAGCTTGGTTAGCTAATGCTGCAAGGACTTATGGGTAATAGTCTAGAGAAGTGACAAACTTTCAAATATTATTTTCTTTCTCGCTTGCTCTTTCCACTGTGTTACTTAAAATAAAAAAGCTTACCTTGTGATTTTGTTTTTCATCTTGTCTTTATTTTCTTTTTTCTTTTTTTGTGCTGTGATACAGCTTGGGTTTTTTTTTATTTCTTTTTGAAACTACATTTTAAAAAAAAAGTGCCTTCAAGGCCTTTTATTTCAGACTAAATATATCAAATCTATTGATTCCCACATAATTTCCCCATTCCTCTGACACCCCAGAATGTCCTTTTCTCTACAATGATATAGCACACCATGTCCAAAGCTGCGACCTTTTTCTTATACTATGGAAAGATCCTCTGTCTGCTTGATCCCATACTGACAAACTCTACCAGCCATTTAAGGCTCCAAGGACACAGCTGTATGACCAAGAGGGAGCCAGTGTGCAGGCTCTACAGGCTCAAGGTGAGCTGAGATTTTGCCTAGTCCCTTCACGGACATTCTAGTGACACCAGTGTGCTTGCCCTTCATCACTGGGCCGTGGTGACTAAAATGGGAAGTGGGCATATTAATAACAGCTATAGAGCCAGATGTGGTGGTACATGCCTTTAATCTCAGCACTTGGGATGTAGAGGCAAGGAAGATCAAGAAATCAAGGCTAACTTTGCTACATCCTGAATTCCAGCCTGGGCTACATGAGACCCTGTCTTAAAAACAAAAACAAAAACAAAAACAAAAACCCAGAAATAAAAAAAAACAACAACAACAAAAAAAAAAAAACCCAGAAATAAATAAGGATGCTTATGCCAAGTGAAGCCTTAGCATTAAATGAGTTTATACATGTTTATCAGATGGGGTACTATTAAGCACATATGCCATCTTAAAATCTGTGACGCCTGGGCTGTAAAATGTCCCTGGCAACCTCATGTGTTAGAGGCTTGGTCCCAAACACAATGTTTAGGGGCAGGGCTTTGGGTACAGGACTAAACTCTGAGGATTCTACCCTAATGATGAGTTAACCCATTGATGTTAGGCCATGTAAGGCCATGGTCTGATGGCCTTACAGGAGTTGAGGGAAAACAGGAGGCGGGGCCCCTTGTGTCCATCTCTGTGTCCTGACTGCTGTGAGGACACAGCTTCCTCTGCCATGGGTTATGGCTCCCTCCAGGCCCAGGCCAATGGAGTCAGTCAACCATGGACTGAAGCCTCTGAAACTATGACACCTTTCCTTCTCTATGTTGTTTTCCTCAGGTATTTTAACCACAGTGATGAAGGAAATAGAAACGTGGCTAATATATAGCATCTTGGAACACATAAATCAATTGCTCAGACTCCAAATGCCCAGGCCTGACTCTAGGACTTTTCCCATCAGGATGTGGCTCACTCTACCCTGGCTCACCATGCTCCAGGCAAACACTGGCTCTTGGTTGCTTCTCAAGGAACAAAACAACCCCGCCCCACGCTCCAGGACCTGTGCATGCACTGCTTCCCCTGCGTACACTCTCTGCTTGACTGATGACCCGCTGTTCAGTTCTCAGCTTAAACTGTCACTTCCTCATCTGAAGAGACCCTGCTCAGTGACCAAGCTAACTGCAGTTATCTAAATTATTCTCTCTCCTTTACGGTGCTTAGCACAGTTTGGAATTATACAGCTATTGGCTGGTTTATTTGCTTAAAACCAGCTTCTGGGGCTACACTGGGAACACCACGAGGCCAGGGAAGGCGCTTACGCTCTGTCCTCCATCCTCAGCACCCGGAGCTACTCCGAGGTTATCTATGCATTGAACAGAAGAGGATGGACGGCCGAATTAGAGATCCTGGAAGATGAGCATGGCCCTTTGTGGAAACCGTTTTGTTCCTTTCTCCTAATGAGCTACAACAGTTCACTTAAAGCTAATCAAATCTGCCGTTGGCCAGAATCTAGGTTTTTCTCCCCGAGAATAAGGTAGAATGACTGAGTCACAGACTGCTTACTCGGGGAGAATTTCCGAACGTTTGTCACTTGCTCAACACCACAGAGCAGCTTGTAAATAAATAAACAGACCTGAAGCCTGCCTCCACCCTGTCCCTACAGGGAGTGGGACCCGGGAGACATACATAATGACACAGGAGGCAATTAGATAATAGGACAAAGCGAGGCTAATCATTTGCCACGGTGAGTGACACAGCTAAGGAAAACACTGAGACATAAGCAGAGAGAGATCACTTGGCTGGTACTTGGAGGAGGGTGTCTTCAGGAGCAGGGCATGTACGCAGAAAAGTCACCGACTACAAAGTGCTTGGAAGAGGCCACAAGGGCTGTGTCACTGATGAGGCGGACCTAGACCAACTAATGGGGAAACAGCGGAAGATGGTAAAAACTCACAAGGACTCCCTAAGACTCCAGAAAGAGGGGAGGGAATAACTCTCAGGGGGGTTTGATTGTTTTTGATGGATCATGGGATAGTCAGCCATCTAGCCTAGCGTTTTCTAGTCTAGGTGGTGCATATTCAACTGTGATTGTTGATAAAGCATGTATATAAAATGCACACATGCACGCACACATGCACACACACACACAGCAGAACAAATCATAGGTTTATCTTACTTAATAGTTTAAGAGATCATAAATATTATCCTCCATAAAGTAAAGGGAAATGTCTCAAGATCACTTGTGAACAATCTCACAAGGGCAAGGAATTAGCACCACCAAGGAAATAGTTCAAAATTTTGACATGAACTGTTTTGAAATATAATATTTACACACATAAAATTAAAACAAATCTTTAAAAAATGTTTTGGTAGATGCTGAGAAAGCCATCAATAATATTTAGCTAATGTTCTCCTTACCCACCCTCTCTCTCTTTCTTTCTCCCCTCCCTCCCCCTCCCTTGTTCACTCTCTCAACCTGGGAATTAAGCCTTCCATACACTAAGCAAGCATTCTAATAAAGCTATTCTTTTAGTCCCTTTAAGAAAGGAATTTGTCACCAGGCATGGTTATGCATTCTTATAATCCCAGCACTTGAGGAGGTAGAGACAGGTGGATCTCTGCAAATTTGAGGCCAGCCTGGTCTACAAAGCAAGTCCAGGACAACAAAGGCTACAGCAGAGAAACCCTATCTGAAAAAACCAAAACCAAAAAAAAAAAAAAAAAGGTTCTTGCTAAATTGCCCAGGCTGACCTGAACTTGTAATCCTCCTGTCTCAGTCTCCTTAGTTGAGATTATAGAAATTTCAACATTAATTCTTTATAAGAATTCTTTAAAATCACAAGATAGGACTCCCCCCACCCCCAATAAAATTAGAGAAGTTGAGCTGCCAAGATGGCTTGAAGTGGCTTAAAGGCACTTTCGGCCAAACCTGATGACCTGAGTTTGACAGCTGGGACCCATGTGGTGGTAAGAGAACTGACTCTTGTCTTTGTACCCTCCCCACGTGACATGGCTCCCACATGTGCACCCCCAACACTAAATAAAACGAAACATTTTAGTAATTTAAAAGATTATAGATTTAAATATGAGCTTAGTAGTAGTCTTAAGGTGGGCTAGAGAGATGGCTCAGAGGTTAAGAGCACTGGCTGTTCTCCCAACAGGTCCTGAGTTCAAGTCCCAGCAAACACATGGTGGCTCATAACCATCTAATGAGATCTGGTGCCCTCTTTTGACCTACAGGTATACATGCAGGCAGAATACTGTATACATAATAAATAAATAAAATCTCAAAAAATATTATAGTCTTACTGTGTATGTTGGTCTGTTTCCTATTGCTATAACAGAACACCACAGACTGTGTGTTTTATAGAGAAATTTGTCTTTCAGGGTCCTGGCACTGGCATCTCGTGACTGCCTTCATGCTAGGTCACAAACATGGCAGAGAGCAGCAACATGAATACCAAGTCTTTAAAACCCACCATTCACCTCACAGGGGTCCCACCCTCACGACCTCATCTAACTCTGATCACCTTCCAGACCCTGATTCCCACAGCATCTAGCAGGAATAAAAAGTGTCCACTATTAAATTTTTTCTACATGAACTAAATGTAATCTCAAGGGTCAGAAGACGGAGCAGGAGGAATGAGAGAAGTTGAGTAGCTAACAGCTTAGGCAAAACCAAAACAAAGAAAACCAAACCAAAACAACAACAACAAAAAAATGGAGCCACGTTTCAGAATATAGGTTGAAACGTTGATTTAAATCTCATTGCGGGGCTGGCTCAGTGCTTAGGGGTGCACGCTGCTCTTGTGGAAGGCCTGAGTGGTTCCCAGCACCCAGTGGGGTGGCCCACAACCTCTTCTAGGGGATCGGATGCCTCTGGCCACCTGGAGCCCTTGCACTTAGGAACATATGCCCTCCCCACTCACATCCATATAGTTAAACAAACAAACAAACCTTAAAAAAAAAAATCCCGTCACAGTTGATCACCAGGTAGGCACTATTCTTCTCTCTTTATAGGCAGCTCCCAGACTGCTCACCCTAGCCACCCTAGAAGCTGCTACCGTTTTCCTCAGAGCCACCACATATCCCAAAGCTTTCTCAGCTTTGTCTCGTGGACCCATCTACAGGGACTCACTGCGCGGTAGCCCTGACTTCGCGGTAGCCCTGACTGGCCTAGGTAAACCTACTGGCCAGGTAGACCAGACTGGCCTCAACCTCACAGAGCTCTGCCAGGTCCTGGGGACTAAAGGTGTGCGCCACCCCTGGCAGCTCATTGGCTCTCTCATCCACAGCCAACGTAGGGTTGCTTCCCGTCTCCGAATTTTCATTATAAAAATCCTCTGGACTGCAGGTCTGACATATTTGCCTCAACAATCCAGCACCACGCTGTTGGTTGTAGAAACGTGTTTCGGGATCTGGTCTTTTTATGGTTAGCATCTGTAACAGCCTAACAAACTCTGTTGTTATACAGACATACGGACACCACAGCAAACAGTCTACACAAAGCTCTAGAGCAGGTAACCTGGTGGGACCTTCTGAGGTCATGGAAACACAGTGCTCTGCACTGCACCTGGACAGGCAGGGGTTACTCTGGTAGTGGCCAGTCACAGGCACCCATGGAGCATGTAAGATGACTCATGGGAATGGAGGGCTGAATTTGTATTTCTTTTACACTTCAGTTAAGTGTAAATTATCATGACCAGCTATCAGCTCCCATAGCCGCCTGAAAATACTCTGATCCACAAGTTCAGGTAAAAGCCTCAGGCAACCCTCTCAGCACTTCTACTGGAGAAGAAAACCCACAGGACTAAGATGAAAAGGAAACAGAAAATAAATATAGGAAAGCCAGAAATAGAAATAGCACTTTTTTTTTCTTTTGCAGATGATACAATTAGTTAAATAGGAAGCTTGCCAAATATGCATACCCTTGACATAAAGTCAGAAAAAAACAAAGTATTTAAAAATTTACTATACAGAAAGATGAGCTATCTAGCAAAATTAAAAAAAAAAGTTTAATGAGGAAAAAAAAATAATCCTAAATAAACAAAGTTAGTCCATTAACCCTGATTTCAAAATTCATGGTAATGTATGATTAGTCCGTAAGATGAAAAATACACCAACATAATACCAATTACATTCCTGCTAGAATACTCTAGAATGTGATAAATCACTGGCAAAATTAAGGAAACACACACACACACCAAATAATTCCCAAGAGTGGAAGAGGATGCAATAATCAAATTTTAAGACATATTATAAAGTGATCTTCATTAAAACTGAATTTTGCTGGATCAAAGCCAGGACAAAGACTAATAAAATAATGATTTCAGAGATAGATTTAAGCACTTAAGAGTCCTTAGGACATAGTGAACAAAATAAAACTAGGAGTCATAATAATGGATGAAGGAATTACCGCTTAATAAATGTGGGTAGAACAAACGGATATCAATATGAGGAAAAATATATTATATCTATAACTCACCAAATAGAATCGGTCTTTCCAAATTGGTCAAAGAACTAATCAAACACAGAAAGCAATAAACAAGAAAGGATGAGGTACCCCCAATACAGCGATGAGATAATTCATGACCACTGAAAACAACAGAGCAGTACTGTAAGACTGAGGCAAATGGGCTCAAATGTTTTAAAGTGTCTTAGACTTTCTTAATAGAGACAACAAAGCAAATGTGAAAGAGAGAAAGGATAGTTTTAAATCACGACAAATATGATGGAGATTTAAATCCCAAACAGAAAGTACAAAAGTTAATATCGTGGTATAAGCACATTCTGCCATCAGCGACATGACATCGGCTAAGGAGAAGCCGGGATAAAACTGGCAAGCGTAGATCCCACAGTACCAGTTCTTATTTGCATCCTGTTCACTGGGAAATGTACCTCGTAGGCCAGCCCAACCTGGGAACGCGTGTAGTCTCACTAACGAGCAAAGAAATATGACACAAGTCAACCCTAACCCTAACCTTGTGTGTGTGTGTGTGTGTGTGTGTGTGTGTTGTGTGTTTACTAGCCGGTGTTAACAGTAGAAACAGTATTTTGCATTTTCAAGGTTTATTCTAGTTTTAATCATTTGCAGGTGTGTGAGTACAGATTCCCAAGGAAGTCAGAAAGAGGTATTGGATCCTCTGAAGCTGGAGGGTTACAGGTGGCTGTGAGCCACTCCACCTGGGTGCTGGGAACCGAACCTCTTGACTGCTGAGCCGTCTCTCCATCCCTTCTGCTTGGTGTTCTTGAGGATGCATGTGAACATTTCTATTTGGAGCAGAAATGTAATCCCTCTCGGGCATCATTTATGCTGCTCTATCTTTATGTCAGACCCTTGTGGTCCCTCTTGCTCATCCATCTTTCAGCCCATCATATGTCAAGCAATCATAAAACCAAACCTTGAGTCTGCCAAGGTGTCTCATAGGTATGTGAATTGAGGTTCAGTGTTCTAATAAACTGATGAGAAAAATAGTTTCCCTCTACTAGGGTGACCACTGAAAGACATCAGAATTTAGGATTTCTGACCCTTGGCTCCCTCTACCCTTGTTAGGAGGCATTGGTGTGGGGCAAGGATCACAATTCAAGTATCTCCTACCTCAATCTGTATGCGTCCTGACAACTGACTATTTGTATAACCATAGGACATAGGCTATTTTCCATCTATAAATTGAGAATAAAAATTATTGTTCTTACAAGATTGATAAGAAAGTTACAAGATCTTTCCTGTCATAGGCTTAATACATAAAAAGTATCAAAGGGTAGCCATTATCATCATCATCATTGTCATCATCCTCCTCATCATCGTCACCACCACTACCACCACCTCTACCATTTTCCTCCTTTAAGGACAGGTCTTAGGCTCTAGGGCTAAGGCCCCAGAAGAGCCTTTACTTCAAAGAGCTTTGGAGCTATGCTCTGTCATCAGATGGAAACATCTCCTGTCCCTTAACATCTTGTTACTTCTCATGTGTCTGCTCCCTATATCAAAACTCACTACCCTCATTGTGATAGTTTTTAACTGTCAACTTAATACAACCTAGAACCACCAGGGGAGAGAGTCTTAAGAGGAATTTCCCAAATCAGGTTATCTTGGTAATTGATAGGAAGGACCAAGCCCACTGTGGGCTGTACCATTCCCTAGGCAGGGGGTCCTGAACTATCTAAAAGAGGAGGAAGCAAGTAGGCAAGCAAACAGGCTTCTCTCTGCTTCTAACTGTGGGCGTGATGTGGCTGCCTCAAGTTCTTGCTATTATGACTTCTCTGTCACCATGAACCATTAAATAACCTAGAATAGTAAGCCAGAAAAACTTCCTTCTGTCTAAATTGCTTTTTGTCAGGATATTTTATCAGAGCAACAGAAATGAAACTAGAACATACTTATCATCCCTCCACTTGGCTTTTTTTTCTTCTACCTTTAATAATCTGAGCATACTCCCAGCATTCAAGAGACAGAGGCAGGTGGATCTCTGAGTTAAAGGCCAGCCTGGTCTACAGAGTGAGTTCCAGGGAAGACACCTCACCTTTCTTGTTAACACTTGGAAGACAAATTGTTTATGAAATCCAGATTCGAATTCGATAACACAGTCATCTGCTGTGGTGGGCTTTTCGTTTGTTGTTTGATTTTAAACATCACAAATCCACATCCTCTGTTGCCATCAGTGTCCCCAGAAGGACGATAATTGATGTGCGCGAGAACTTCTCAAGGGCCCACGTGAGGGGTCTCCAAGAACCGGCTACTGCATGCCTAGGAAGGGAGTCCCTATTAGATCACCAAACAGCACCTGACTCGTTTTTCTTATTCATGGAAACTGAAAGACTTTTAGAAATGTATTTTAAAAGCCTGGAGTGCTCAGCCCAAATTGGACACAACTATGCATCCTCCAGGAAGAGGGGACAGGGAGCTCATAAGAGCCAGGCATGGTGGCTGACCTCAAGAAAACAGTGTTTCCCAGGTACAACATGGCAGCTGTACCCAGAACCCGCACATCTGCCCAAGCACGTGCAGGACCTGCATAAACTCCCCATGTGCAGGGGAGGAAGGGAGGCCCGAAACCCTCACACTAGATGAAGAATGACCGGTGACTGATAGCTGCAGGGTGAGGGAGAATTAGCTTTCTTTAGTGATGCAACTCTTGGTAGGTCAACCACATGCCAGAGCAGCCACACACCCCAGACAATTGGTCCATATAAACTAGACCCGATGGGGGATCCGGGAGAAAACTGTGGGTCAGGCGGGAAGGGTGTAGACGGTAGAGGCGAGAGGAGTGAAGATGCTCAACATACATGGTATGAAATTCTCAAAGAATTAATAAAAACATTACTTTAAGGAGAAAATGCATTCTGCATGCCACCTGCGTATGAATTTGGAGCATCGCAGGAGTAGGGCTGCTACAGCAGTAATAGAACCGAGTTAACACGGGTCCATACGCGAAGTATATATAATTTATGTTATAGACACACATTCCCTTCCCTGTGATATAGAAGACATGCTGACTAGCAGTAAACACGGATCTTACCTACGACAGTCTCGGAAGAATTCAGCTGAGTTCTGTTTGGCTGGGTGGGACAGAAGCATTTGCAGCCCAAGTCTGCAGACCTGTTTCACGACGAAGGCCCTCAACGAGAGATGAGAACGGACTCTGCAAGGTTGTGTCCTGGCCTCTCCACGCCGCTGTGGCACGTAGAATGTCCGCATTCACGCCCACATCACACATCCCCACACAGGTTCCCAAACAAAAGATTCAGATTAGCATGGAGGAACATCGAGACTCACTAAGGAGTGACCCAGCACAGGTGTCATATTGCTCCGTGCTGCCTCTGTCAGATTCGGAGGCCAAGGACAGAAAAGGATGGGCTGTGCGGAATCATTTTCCTGGAGATTCTGTCCACTCCCCAAAGCAGGATAACAGTAATTCTAGAGAAGTTTAGAAGTTTCTATGAGGAGACGTATTCTCTCTCTCCTGGTGCCCCAACTTGCTCAGGACGAGGCCTGGCGTCCATTCTGTCTCTCACTTGCCCCGAGGTTGGACACCATTTCACCTCACTAGTTCCAGAGGGTGTGGGCAACCCTGCCGTTTGTAACCTAAACCCTGAATTCTCCGTTCCCACAGTAACCATGCCCATGGTCTTAGGGGAGGAAAGAGCCTACGTAGGCTAGTTCTCCTGGTCAGATCAGAACGCTGGTAAATTCTGTGGATCCCAGCTGAGTTCATGCTAACATTCCCGCTCTCGACCCAGTGAAATGCCCAGTCTGTGTTCAGAGTTAGACTGGTGGGATTTTAAGTATTATAAATAAATAAATAAATAAATAAATAAATAAATAAATAAAGTCCTCAGCTTTCATTCCTTTCGTTGTTTGCTCACCAGTACCGCCCACTAACAGGTAATCAGATTCAAAGAGACCTGGCAACATTGTTACACATGGCGGAGGTGCCAGTTCCAACACTGCAAGGGTGGATACCTTAGGTGGCCATATTTGGTACCACATACTCCAGACTGGGCTGTTTGGACCAGATGGCCAAGCAGGAGGCCTGCCTGTGGCCTATCACGAGGTTTGGCACTTAAAGATGAGCTGGGCGATTACAGCATCTTTCTTAGTAGCCCAACCTGGAAAATAACAAGGCAAAGGAGTGGGAGGCAATCAAATTATGGCTGAGATACCCCCCGGGGCTGACAGACACTGGGAGAGGCCCTCCTGTGCAACAGATACTGAAGGTGACAGACAGGTCAGCACAGGTGGACATGGGGAGGGAAGACCTGAAGGGAAGGAGAGAAGCCAGCCAACGAGAGAGCATAACAGTTGTACCAGCAGTGACAGTGGACTTGGCAAACACAGGAACTTCTAGGCCTGGTCAAGTAGGGTGGGCTCTGCCCAGCCTCCACTCACCCTGTGGCCTGGCCCATCCTGCCTCTCCAGAGCTCTGGCTGACACTCATCCTCTGTGAGGCCTTTGTTTGTAGATAGCAGTGAGGGTTTGTAGAAGCAGCATCTTGCACAGCCTGGCCACACTGCAGGCATCTGGCTCCCAGCACGGAGTGCTAGCAGCTTCCCCGCCTCCTGGCTGGTCAGGGGGTCTGGGGATGCTGCTGGCAGCCTCGGCTGACCTTACACCGTCCTGGATGTTCAGGGGCTCAGGCAGCACCCTCTGCCGCAGTTTCCCTACCCCGTTACACTTCTTTTTCATTTGCAAAGTTAATAACAGAAACCAAAGGCCACTAAGGCTTTGGATATTTCCCCACATGCTCCTCTGTCCTCTTCCTCCTCCCAAAGCCCTGATGACTCCCACTGTGCCTCATTCACTGTCCTGGAACCCTGATGTGGAGGGATGAAAGGAATTCAGTCAGCTCTGCAGTCATTTCCTTAGGGTTCTGAAAAGCCCTCCCTCTCTCCTAATTAGCAGCTTCTGCTTCCTCCCTTAGCAAACCTCAGCATGGGCCCTGCTTTCCCTCCTCAGAAGGACTGAATCCCTGGATTCAAATTTCCGTCCAATAACTCCTTTCCTAATGTACAACCTCCTGACCCTCCAACCCCTGTCAAGCCCATCTCTCTGTGTGTCTGTGTGTCTGTGTGTCTGTATTCAGACCCTCTGGTTCTCAGCACTGGAAGTCTTAAGTGTCTGGTAAGGCAGACTTCTTAGGCTACTTTGCTCAACTTTGGGCTTCTAGTCAACCTCAAACTGTCTTCCCTCCATTATACTTTCTTATCCTTTTATTGAGTCAGTCCAAACCGCTCATCAGTGGCTTCTGGCCTCATACCTTATTCACCAAGCAAAATGGGTAAAGCTCATATCCTCCCTCAACTTCCTTCAGCTTAAATCACCTCAGGGAGAACTGTCGGAAGACCCAGCACAAGCCGAACATGGAGGGCAGAACAGGTAAACTGCACACCACCCAAATGAAAGCCTGTGCGTCACAGGATGCCATCAACAGAGTAAAGAGGTGACCCACCAGGCGGGAAGAATATTACAAACTAAATAGTGACAAGAGGGTTAACATAATAATTATATAAAGAACTCCTACAAGTCCAAAAAATAAAAAGGGCAGCCTAATTTAAAAACTTACCGTATCTTACAAATTTACTTGGGGGTATGAGGGAGGTCCACACACATGCCTCAGAGCATGTGTTGAAGTCAGAGGACAAGTTGGCAAAAGTTGGTTCCCGCTCCATCGCATGGGTCTTGGGGATTTAAACTCAGGTTATCAGGCTTGGCAGTGGTGCCTTTACTCACAGAACCATCTCACTGACCCAAGGCAACTCCGTTTTTAAAAGGGCAAAGAACCTCAATACATGCTTTCCCAAGAAGATGTGCAAATGGACACATACGTTCTTAGGCCTCTTCTTCCGAGGCGTGTGTGTGTGTGTGTGTGTGTGTGTGTGTGTGTGTGGTTGCTGGGGATCTGAACCAAGACCTTCAATCTTGCACAGCAAACACTTAAACCACTGAGCCATCCCACTAAGCTGCCCAGCACAATCTTGAACTCATTCTATAGTCCAGTCTGGTCCTGAAGTTTTGATCTGCCTGTTTCAGCCTTGTGAGTAGCTGGGATTTTAGGCTTACACTATCAGGCCAGGCTAGAATGCTTAATATCAAATAAAGGAAACAATATTAACAAAGACTGGAAAACCTGCCGCCTGTCATGGGAACATAAAATTGCATAGCCACTACAAAAGTGATATGGCAGTTCCTTTACAGGTTGAAAATAGACTTACCCTTATGATCTGGCAACTCTACTTCTGGGTACATACTTGAAATGAGAGCAGGGGCTCACACAGGCCTGCTCTCCATCATGGTGCGCTGCCATCAACTGCTAAAAGGCGAAGGTTACCCAGGTGCTCATCCACAGACCAGCAGATGAGCAGAAAGTGGTACGTACACTTTATACGACGTGCAGGGCAACCAACAATCCCAGTGCCGGGAAGGTAGAGACAGGCAGACTCTGAGGCCTGCTAGCCATCCTGGCTACTCAGTGAGCCTCAGTTCAGTGAGGGACCCTGTCTCAAAACAAGGCAGACAGCACATGGGGACCGACACCCAAGGCTGCCCTCTGATCTTCACATGTGCATCACACACACACACACACACACAATTCCTTCCCATTGCTGGGAATCAAGCACAGGCTCTTCTTTGCAGTGCCAGGTGAGCATTCTACCACTTAGCTCCGTGGTCAGTGGTCCAGCCACGATGGTCCCACTCTGCGAGGTCCTTACAGAGCGCCGGCTTATAAAGATGGAAAGGAGAGCATTGGTCTCTAGGACTGCGGAAGGAGGCATGAGGCTCTCTCGTGGGTGCTGGGTGAAACCAGTTTTACAACATGGAAAGGGTTAGGAGCAGCTAGCTCCATAACAATGAGAATGGCTTAGAACTCCTGACCTGCACATGTTAAATGGCTGAGAGGACCAACTGTACTTATTCTTGGCTGTGTATCTTATATATCTTATAGGTATACATAATGTGTGTGAGAGAGAGAGAGAGGGAGAAGGAGAGAGAGAACGCGCGCCACTGCACACACATGGAGGTCAGACGACAACCTTGGACGGCAGTCCTGTCTTCCACACTGAGGCAGGGTCTCTTCCTGTTTTCCAGTGTGTAAGTCAGCTACCCTGCAGCTCTGGGGATTCTGTCTCGACCTCCTTTCTCACCACAGGAGCACTGGGGTCAGGGACGGGGGCTCCCCCTTCCTGCTTTATGTGGGCCTTATGAGACAAGCCCTTTGCCTACTGAGCCATCTCCATTTTTTTTTTTTAAGAACTCCTCAGTTGCAGCTTGTTGCTTATTTCGATTTCTGCAAATGGAGCTAGGAATCCATACCTTCCTGGCCAGTGTGGGGACGCAGGAAATTGTCACACACGGTGTTTACAAGTGCTTGGTGTTGGTCACCACTGCTGGAGGGTGCAGGTCCTGTTTGGAGGACTTCCCTGTGTTACGGTACTTAACCCTGCCACTGTCTGCACTCTCGGTGAGGCAGAAATTTTAGACAGTGAAGTTAGTGAGCTGTCTGGGTCTCTGGGTGGCAGAGTGATGATCTCCGGCTTTAACGACAGGTAGTTACCAAGCATCCTCAAACTGGCTCCAGACCCAGTCAGAACTGGATCTTAAGTCACAACACAGGGCTCTGGCGGTAAGGATGGAGCTGGCTGTGCTGGTGAGGCAGAGAAGCTCCTCGGGACTTCAGGCCAAGAACCCACCCACTGAGAATCCCAGCTGTCCTGTCTTCCTCCCACACCCATCCTGCCCCAGGGAGAGGACCAGCTGGAAGCAACAAAGAGAACAGGAGCAGAAAGCCCCAGCCTGAAGCTTCATCTAGAGGTCAGCACAGCCTCCAAGCAGATGGAAGGAGGAGACTGAGGAGAAGCAGAGGCAAAGTAACAGACTCACATCACCCTGCCAGAACAATCTCCTACGTTGGCCCAAACTGACTTCCTTGGAGAATGTCTGAGACTAGGAGGCTTTTCATTCTGCTCACCCTCAGGACCCAGACCAGGGAACCTTCCAGTGACTTGTATGTTCTGGCCTCTAGAAGAGCATCTGTAATCTCTAGACCACTCAGGCCGGCCCTAAATGAGAAGCAGGGTCTTGTGCTAGGTGCCTGAGGCCGAAACAAAAAACCCATAACAACAACAACAAAACAAAAAAAATATTTAGTGGGTTTTTGTTTTGTTTTGTTTTGTTTTGTTTTGTTTTGTTTTGAGACAGGGTGGGTCTCTGACATAGCCCAGGCTGGTCTCCAATTCTCTGTAGCTAACTGGGATAGCTTTGGATTCCTTAACCCTCCTGCCCCTACCTCCCATGTGCTGAGATTACCATTCGTACACCTCACTGTGTTCATGTAGTGCTGGGACTTGAACCCAGGGACCTGTGCATTTTAGGCCAGCACTCCGCCCACTGAGCCCCAGCTGCAGCCCTGATGTTTGGAATATGTTTGGTTTCATTCTTTTAGTTTGGGGAAAGGCTCTATAGACTCTAAAGGGTCTATGGGCCGGGAAGGACACTTGCCACACAATTTTTTGCAAGATTAGACTTAGCCACAACCTTCCATCTTTCTGCCTTCATTGCTGCCTACCTTCCTTCATCTCTTAACTCAGACCCTTCCCTGTAGAAAAAGAGCTTAAGTAAAGGCTGTCTGAGCAAAAATGTCCCCCTCCTACCGGTTTTTAGACTAAGCATGTCATTATATGTTCATAGTAGAAACTGAATTAGGAAGATACAGACAGAAAAATCAAGCACTACAAATCCTATCTTCTAGATTTAGTCACTGCTGATACCCTAGGACTGTGCTCCCAGACTCTGTTAAATGCAAGGGCAAGTATGTATTGTTACATGGATCACATGTAATTACATATATCCTCTGAAAAACATTATAGGTAATACATTACAAAAATCAGTCTCCACAGTATAGAGAGTTGTGTTTTTAAATAAATGGGCATACCAATGATTTAGGTTGTCTCATATTTTCTTAAGATTTATTTTTAAATTCTGCGTATGTGTGTCTGTATCTGTGCATGTGAGGGCAATGCCCATGGAGGCCAGAAGAGGGCGCTGGATCCCTTGGTCCTCTGCTAGAGTAACAAGTACTTAGCGCTAAATCATCTCTCCAGCTCCTGACTCAAAGCTAACTAACTAACTAACAAAATAAAACAAAATTCAAGCAGGAAAAAAAACCCCACAAAAACCCATAGTGGGATTTTCAGTGTAAGTTCTTTTAAGATGGAGTGAAGGAGATAAATAATATTGTTACCTATACAACTCACAACTGGTCCATTTATTTCTTCAGACTAAATTCTTTGAGCTTGGTGTGGTGGTGAACGCCTATGATCCCAGCACTTGGGAAACACAGACTGGAAGAACAGAAGTTCAAGGTCACCCACAGCTCCAGAGCAAGCTCAAAGCTAACCTGGGCTACATGAAACCCTATCTCAAAACAACAAAAGAATAAATTTCTGAATCCCAAATTTGCAATGGTTGGATCAGAATGTTTTTGCAATATCCATATACCTCTTAGATCAATTACCTTGATCAATCTACAGGTTCCTTCAAGATATCAGGCCTGGAACTATACTTGAAAACTGAAGAAGTGCTTGGCTTTCTCAGACCCAAATATCCATTAAAGCTAGTTTCAAAATAAAACCTCTTAAGCGTCTCCTCTGTGAGCTCACCAATAACTAATGACATTTAAAAGACATACAGTCTTGTTTTGACTTTGGTAATCTGCTCAGCAAAAGCCCACATGGCAGATGGGCCGGTAAGGACACTTGCCACACAATTTTTTGCAAGATTAGACTTAGCCACAACTTTCCATCTTTCTGCCCTCATTGCTGTCTACCTTCCTTCATCTCTTCCCCTGCATTCCCTTTCTTGTTTATTATTAATTATTATTATTATCATTATTATTAAATGACTGTGTGCGCCTGAGTGTAAGTGTAGACATGCCTGTGAGGGTTAGAGAACAATTTTTGGCAGTTGGTTCTTTCCTTCTGCTGTAGGTTCCAGAGATAGAACTCAGGTCATCAGGCTTACTCAAGCAAGCACTTTCAAGCTCCTGGTCTGAGAAACCTGGGCTCAAGCAATCCTCCGGTTTTTGCCTCTAAAGCTGCTGGGAATATAGTCTGCTTTCTCTCTCTCAGCATGGTCTCACATATCCCGTGTTGGCCTTGAACTTGTTCTGTAGCTAAGGATGACTATGAACTGATCTTCCTGCCTCGACCTCTTCAGTGCTGGATTACAGGGTGTACTACCACACCTGGTTTGTGCTGAGGATGAAAGCCAAGGTTTCCTCAGGGGAGACAAGGGCTCTGCCAACTGACCCGCATCCTCAGCCCCAAGCCTGTCCTCCTCCCTTCTCTTTTCTTCCTTTTGTTTCTGTCTCTGCACAGGCCAACTTTGTGGAGTTGGGCAAAGGTTTCAGCTGCACAGAAAGTGTCCATAAACTCCTAAGGCTGGGTATTTGTGATTTCAGTTCTGTGGAAATGGGATTGCTTTGAAGTTCCCTGACTCATCCTTCTCTTCAACTTATTTCCTGTAAATGAGGCGCTTGTTTTGGGCAGGGATGGTGTCATACAGCTTCTCTTTCAGAGTCGCTGTCGGGGCCAGGGATCATCTGAACAGGGCCCCTTACAGACATGAACTAGAGCAAGATGCTGACTGCCCGGCGCTGCAATCTTAAGAGTTGCTGGAACAGGCCTAACGGCTGCCTAGAATTAATAATATGAAACACATGCTCCATCTGCCTGCTCATGGTGACAAAGCCATTTGTGTTTGGCATGGCCACAATCATTCTACAGATGAAAATCATTCTAAGACTTATCACCCGGAGTGTTCAATCATCCTTACCAAGTGGGGAGACTACCCCCCAGCCCACTTAAGACCTCTCTGCCAAAGCAGCCAGTTCAGCAGGAGGCATCACACAGATAAAAGGGGAAACAGAGGAGAAACAGTTGACCCAACTTTTCAAACTTTCTGCTCCTAATAAGGCAGGCAGAGATCAGTGCCAGTAGCTAAGTGGAGAAGGCGCTGTGCCTTTCCACAGGGATCCTGGGAGCCTGGCGTACTTCTTGTGGGTTTCAGAGTCCAAATGAATTGGTCACAAGGCTGTTTCTTTAAGGAAACAAAAATCAAATTGAAAAAGGATTGTTATCAGCAAAACGGTAAATCTCTCATTCTCTTTTTCTTTTTTTCTTCTGGCTGGAAACAAAAAGATATTTCTTTGATATCAGAAATAAAAGTTGAATTATTGACTGTTCATGTTAAAGCTGAATTTTACTACTGTCATATTTCAAAATGAAATTATTCTAACATTCATGCTTCAAATTAAGATCTGGGATAATATATACTGCAGTCCATAGAATGTCTTCAGTTCAGATGATGCAAAGGTCAGTCCCCCTCTGAGAATAAACCCTGGCTAATGCTCTCCCTGTCCCCTCCAAATAAATCTAAGCAGCAATGACATCAGGGAGGGCTGTCTGGTTATCAAAGCACAACTAGGGCATTGACAGTGCGTGGCAATGCTGCTGAGTGTTGAAGAGGGGGGTGTGGGCTGAAATGTGGAACTGTCAAAACGTAGCTTTCTCCTACAACCTGGAGAAATGAAAGCCTTGTGCCAGTGGTCGGCATATGACGGACGAGTCTCTCCCCTTCTGTGATGCTCCCATCTCCTCAGTCCATCTTTGGTCTTAGACACACAAAGTCTTTGGATGACAGTCGTGGGTTCCACCTTCTAGAGATGAAGTCCTGGATGCTGACTGACTGTCCTCAGCAAGTTACATCATCAAGGTGCTTGCTCAGGGAGGAGAGAGCAAGCAGTTAGGCCAAGCTGCCTGGGGCCATCCGGCCCTGCCAGCCTACGGAATGTGATACTATACATCCAGCCTTCCATTCACAAAGAATGCTGGCCACTCTCTGTGTGGTGTGACTTCTTGTTTTGAAGAGAACACCTCTCCATCTGGAAGCCTCATGTCATTAAGCTTTGCCAAGTCCCTCCAGGACCAACCATTATACATCACTAACGTCATCCACCCAGGTCAGCCACGATCCACGGATTCTTCACCATTCAAGTGCCACATAACAAACTGACAAAGGAACCAATTCCCCCTCTTCCCAGTTTCTAAGTGGTGCTAGCGATTGAACCCAAGGCCTTGCAGTGCTAGGCAAGTGCATGACCATTGAGCTGCCACTAGCTCCCTAGATTCCATTTAAAACATACACTTTTACCTCTTAGGAAGATAAGACCAAGTGTTTGTAAGGATTCACTGGACTGTATTTTTACTTTCCAAACATGAACTTAAGGAATCAAGAAAGGAATTCTGAGCAGCCACAAGAATGCCTTTCTCCCTCTGCCAAATGAGAGGCAGATAGCCAGATAAGCAACAGGGTGAAAGAAAAAGAAAATAAGAAACCTCCAAATGTTTTCCAATACATTCTCTTCCTAACGTTATACCTCCTTAATGCTCGCTTCTTTTTCTTTTTTATGTTTGTTCTTTTGTTTCGCTTTATGTCTGGCAGCACTGGGGATTGAACCTTAGGACATCAAGCCTTGGTGGCAACCTTTCTATCACTGAGCTGCAGCCCTTTTGTTCTAAAAACTTTAATGCTCATATATTTTAATTGTAGTCTCATGGTCTCAAATGTCTCCAGCAATGCTAGGAGGAAAATATTGGAAGTATTATTTAATATTAACTTGGAACACAGAGGACGACTTTGGGAGGCACTACAAATGAAAACTTCACATTAAACCACTTGAGCAGCTCCAGCTTTGCACGGAAAGCGGCAGACTAATCGTGCTGAGCCTTTGACTAGGGAGGTGGGCTATTGGAAACTGTAAATAACTCCTGCCTGGCACCTCTAGCTATTTTTGTTTTAATTTAAGAACCGGAATGTAATTATCTCTTATTTACTACAGTCACAAACACCACCAAAGGGAAAATAAACTATTCCTTTTGGGATGAAGTTGCTGACAAAGGTTTGACAAAGAAAAGTAATTAATAGCTCCACGCTGGCACAGAGCTGAGGTTCAGCTAAGTAGGTGTGCCAGGCACATCCACCACTCAGCTCTCAGAGCCTAGGCGTGGCCAAGGGTAGAGCCTGATTTGGGGCCTCACAGAGACTTTAGACTGTGGTGTGGGGTAAAAGGCCAGGAGGTTTTGGACACTCTCCTTAGGTCACCCTGCTGTGCAGACTTGCTGTGTGCTATGGTGATAAACTTTCTGTTTTCGAGAGCTGCCCAGGGGGATTAATGCCCTTCATCTGAGACAGATGGCCATCCAGTTTGTTGCTGGACTTCTCTGTTGAGAGTCTCATCCCGAGAAACAGTGGAAAGGCTACCTCTGGGAAAAGGAGCTGAAGGTGCCAACGCCCGAGAACCTGGTGGCTTCTCATGCAGCCACACTGTCCCTACGGGTTCAGATGGGTACAACTGCAGGATCTATGGCTGTGAAATCACATGCAGCCAGGTCAAACCCTAACGAGAGAGATGCTGAGGGGTAGGAACATGGTGGCTGCCACACAGGCATGAGCCCTGGGCTCAGATCCCCAACACCCACATCAAAGCCAAGCAGCCAGACACGGGGCATGTCTAGCCCCCAGCCTAGCATCTAGAGCTAGGGGAGTGGGCCCATCCCTGCCATCACTGGCCAGCCAGTCTGTGAGATGTCCCAAAAAATCAGGTGCAGAGTGACTGAGGAAGACATGTGACACCCACTTCTGATCTTCACATACATGCATACATGTGCACGCACAACTACACACACACACATACACAAACACATAAACATACATATATATTGTGGGCATGCACGAATGCGCGCGCGCACACACACACAAATACACACACACACACACACACACACGCACGCACGCATGCATGCACGCACGCACGAAGCTGAGAGTATAGCTCAATGGTACAGCTTTAGCCTAACACGTAACCCTGGGTTTGCGCTCTAACACCTGGGACCAGTGGGACCCTTAGAAGGAAGATTCACCCTCTTAAATGTATACAAGGTCCGCCATAGCTTGCCCTTAATTAAACTACAAAAGCTTTGCACACAGTGTTCAATTTTAGCCGACAGACACCCTTTTGTACTTTTGTGTACTGTGGATGCTAGGAAGCTCATGGCCCCAGAAAGGAGGGATACAACTGCTCTTCTTGTTATTGTTATGAATGATGGGTTCACCAGTAATGACTGTACATCACAGCCTGTGATAACCCTTTGCTGCCCTGAAGCATGGGAAGGCCCTACAACAGGCATAACGAGATCCTTTAGATGTATGCAAAGAACTCAGGTCTCACAGGCAGGCAGGAGCTGACTGGGGCCTGGAGGAGCCATTTAATGCTCCTGGCCTTAGTCTCCTCCCTCAGAACAGCCAAGGAGTATGCTGATCCAATTCTCCTCACATCAAAGGTGAACAAACAGAGAGTGGGCACCAAATACACAAAAGCCTTGGTTATTATCGGTTATTATTACCATTAGTAATATCAATGATGAAAACAGTAGCCAACAGAGCAACGTCTAATCTCACCTCCATCACCACAAATTACCACAGCTACTCTTCTCCCTGTCTTCCTAGAACTCAGGACAGTTGGTGCAGTTGGCGGTGATTTTGGTTTTAGGAATATCCATTAAGAATTTCTAAACCAAGATGACCCCTTAACTCTGAAGTGGAAAGGGAAATCAGAAAGTCCTCACGGAGGTCTGATCACACACATAATAAGATCATTTGTCTCTACTGGCATCATTTCGTGGCACTCTGTAGCTTTTGTCCTCTCTGTAGACCTCTGGGGTAAAGGACATTTGGGGCCCACACATGTTTGCAGAACAGGCCGGTACATCCTGTTCTTGCTACAGAGCCTGGCACATCAGTGGCAAAACAGGCTTCTCTTTTGACACAGTTTCCTTCAGGAGGCTGGCTGGACCAGGGCTGGCTGCAGAAGCCGCCACAGCTTTCCTCCCCCGCTGGCTGCTGAACTGCCTCTCGGAGCCCCCTGGTGGCCAGTCGCATATTCACACCCCACTGACACAACATGGGAAAATACCCTGAAAGGATCCACCCAAAGGTGAATCACTGGTATGTATCACCCACTAGCACCACCCCCCGTGTTCTTTGAAGAAAGGTGGGGTGCTCTGTTGAGGCGGCCCTGAAAAATGACGCCTTTCTCTAAGGTCTCGGCCATTTCCCAGTCTCTAGTGTCTGCTGTAGCAGGCTGTGTTGGAATAAGGAAGAGTAGGACGTTCTCAAGGAGCTTTTTAGCAGAGAGCAGAAAGGCCCAGACCCACATGCCCAAGGGAGCCCTGGGGACTGCACCAGTCGCCTCAGGGAAAGTGGGGACAAAAGTAGAGAGGAGGTGAAGAGTCAACCAGACCTTGGCATCTCTCCCTAGACTTGAGGAGTGAGTCAGGCAGAGAGAATGAAAGGCATTCCATGGAGGAGCGTTAACATGCTCCAAGCCTGCGGCGCTGACTAGGGAGACTGTCAGGAAGCTGGAAGCTCACTGGAAGGAGGTGAGGCCAGTGGCATGGGCGGGGATAGATGGAGAAGGCTCTTGAGAGCCAGGAGACTCGGTCATCGTGTATCATCGCTGACTTTTCTAACCACGCTGTAGGCTTCATCACATGCATTTGATTCCAGTTTCATAGATGCTATGGAGGCCAGCCATGACCCCTTCACTCAACTGCAGCCTAACTAGGCGAAGATAAGAAGACAAATCCCAGGACAGGGCACTCTACAGCGCATCTGACCCAGCTTCCTGGAAATATAAGCTGTCGGGGCTAGAGATATAGCTCAGTGGTTAGAAGCACGTGCTGCCCTTCCAGAGGACCTGAGTTCGATTCCTGGCATGAACATGTGGTGGCTCACAGCCATCTGTAGCCCTCAACCCACAGGAGCTGACGCCTTCTTTTGGCCTCTGTGAGCACTGGATGCACAGACATACATGCAGACAAAAATGCCCATCCCCCAAAATAAAAAAATAAACGCAAGGTCCGGGAGCAGAGGAAGACGGTTCTTGGGTAGGAGCTGAGGCAATCTGAACGGTCTGGCGTGTGGCCTCCAGTGGACATTTGTGCTTCAATACCGCTCACCCACTGTAACCAGTGCTCCACGCTGGTGTGAGGCCACGGTAGGGCAAAGTGCACGACAGATCTATGGGAACCTACATTTTTTTCTATAAATTCAAGTCGGTGCCAAAATAATATTAAAATCTACTTTAAATTATTATTGTTCATCTAAGTATCTAAAGGAAAAGAAGTGAAAGGATCTCTAAAAAGAAACAAGCAGGCGCAATGAGGCACACCTGTAATCCCAGCAATCGGAGAGGCAGAGGCAGGCCTGGTCTACAAATGGAGAAACCCTGTCTCTGAAAACCCAAAAACCAAAAAAAGAAAGAGAGAGAGAGAGAGAGAGAGAGAGAGAGAGAGGAAGGAAGGAAGGAAGGAAGGAAGGAAGGAAGGAACGAAGGAATGAAGGAACAAGAGAGAAACAAACGCTGGCAACCAGCAAGCCCTAGTGATGTCACGTGAATGTGATTACACGTGTACCCACACATGTGGAGGTCAGACAGGAACTTTCTGGAGTCAGTTCTCTCTTTCGACCCTGGGTTCTGGGGGACAGAGCACAGGCTTTCACAGTAAGCAAGCACTTTCACCCCCCGGGCCATCTTGTCAACCCAACCTTCTACTTCTGATCCTGCCATTGCTTTCCATGGCCTGGGACCGCAGGCTTGTGCCATGGAGCTGGGGCTTATGCAGTGCTGGGGGTGGCACCCGCTCAGGCTGGCTGAGCTCTCTGCCAAGAGTACATCTCAGCCTCTAAGTTTTATACACTGAGGTTCCATGTGACGAGCCACACATAAAAAGGCCCTATGCTGATTTCATTTTACTAGTTTATTTTCACATTTGAAGCTAAGATGGTTGAGGTGGGGTAGGATCCTTGACTGTTTCCAGGGAAGGAGGGACATGGTCAGCACTGGGTTTTGAAGTGGGCAGTCTAGCAAGCTCAGTGTGAATCAGACTGCAGGCACAGGGCCCTACTGAGATTTGCTGGTGATGTGTCTACAGAGAGGAGGAGAGACAGAGAGAACCAACTTCCCTAAAAGGAGAAAGCAGCAGGCCTTGTGTAGGACCCCTTGGATCCAGCCACAACCAATAAAATGTGTCCACTGCTGAGCCCCAAATGTACGCCTGGAACAGGCTGGGCTGGCGTCTGCAGACCCGCCTGACAGCTAGCAGAGGGAAAATAACTGCAGCTCAGGAGGTGAAGCAGCTGGGGCCCAACCAAGGGAAGGGAGGCTTGACGGGAGTTTCCTGGGAGCTGGGGCAAACCGGGGTGTTTCATGTTGGGAGCCTAGAAGCTGCGCGTTGAGTACCAGGACAGAACCGACAGAGGGACTTCTCACACAGCCCACCCTCAGTCTGAGGGTGGGCCACAGTGCCAAAGGGTCGGGGCTGGAAATCCAACCTCTCTCCCTGAACTCTGCAGCTTCCTTTCCCCTCAGGGTCCCTTAAAATCAGGAGTCCTAACCGGCTACAATGTGCCACCTCGAAACATGTTTACTATCCCTGGAGGCTAGAGACACATCATCAAGTCTGCTCCAATCACGCCTCCAAAGGCATGACATCATTTCACATAGCCTGGCAAACAGTCTCTAAAGAGACTTTCTCTTCTCTTCTCTTCTCTTCTCTTCTCTTCTCTTCTCTTCTCTTCTCTTCTCTTCTCTTCTCTTCTCTTCTCTTCTCTTCTTTCTTCCTTCCCCCCCCTTTTTTTTAGACAGGTTTTTACTGTGTAGTCCTATCTACCCTAAAACTCACTATGTAGACCAAGCTGGCCTCAAACTCACAGAGATCCATCTGCTTCTGCCTCCCAAGTACTGGGATTTAAAACACGCACCACTCACTACACCTGAGAAAAAAGAGACTTAAAATTTCTAAGTCAGAGGTCGTACCGGAATGTACTACAGTTAAGGATATTTGGTAAAAAAAAAAAAAATGTTGTTTGTATTCCCCTGCTGCTGCAACCAATTACCACATACTTAGTGACTTAAAACGACGCACATTTATTATTTCCCAATGGTGAAGGGCAGAAGTCACGATGATAGTTCTCACTGTGCTGGAGTCAAGAGTTAGCAGGTCCATGTTCCCTTCTGGAGGCTCTGAGGAAAATCCCTGCCCTTCCCTTTTCCAGGCGCTGGTGGCCTCCAACATTGCTTGGCTCGTGTTCATAGCCTGTCATGTCATGCCTGTCTGATCTCTCGTCCCTGGTCACTAGCTCTTTCCTGGCTCCTCAGGTCCACATTTAGGGTCCCTTGCCAAAGCAGGCCCACCGGATGACGAAGGGCCATTTCCATAGTTTATGGCCAGCTGATCAAATGTCTTCACGGTAACTCTGCTTTTACTGTTAATTTCTCTTCATCATGGAAGGCCCTGGGGTTTAAGAATGTGGGACTTGGAAGCCATTATTTACTGGAAGGCTCTGGCAGTTGAAAAGAACAGTTGGGGGGAAAAAAGGAAGACCGAGGCTGTGCGTGGTGGTACATGCCTTTAATCCCAGTACTTGGGAGGCAGAGGCAGGTGGATTTCTATGAGTTCAAGCTGCTTAGCATGTTCCAGGACAACCAGAGCTCTGTAGAGAGAAGAAAGATTCTAGCTCTCCCAGTTTTCAGCCCATGGTAGGGGTTCCATCACTTTGGGGCCTGGGTAAAGACAGAACATCCTGGCAGCAGCTGACCGTGTGGCAGGGATGGAGAGCTGGGGAGAAGGACCCCTTCAAAGTGACCTCCTTCCTCCAACTAGTCCTAATTCTCTACAGTGTATTTGGCTATGAGTTCACACCTCAGCAGCAGCACAGCTGGAGATCAAGCCTTCAACCCATTCGCTTTCAAGGGTGTTTAACCCTACACACCAGCTACCACACTCTTATCTTTTTAAGTTAAACAACAACATTATTTATTTATTTGTTTGTTAATTAATTAATTTATTAATTATTATTTATTAATTAAGTATTATGTGTGTGTGTGTGTGTGTGTCGCACGCGCGCGTGCTTGCCATGGTGCACAAGTGGAGTTCAGAGGACAACTTTCAAGATTCAGCTCTCTCTCTTCCACCATGTGGGGTCTGGGGGCAGAAGTCAATGGCAAGCACTTTTACTTGAGGCAATTTTCTGGCCCCACATCTGACCATTTAAAGTCAAACTATGGGAGATAATCATCCTGTCTCCAAAATGAAACGAAACAAAATCCCTATCTCATCAGACATGGACTACACAGTTCACATACAGTAACTGAATTGAACTGTAGACAAGGTCAAAGAGGCGGACACGGCTAACCTTCAGTGCACCACACTCCCCTGCTCCGGCTTTCACCACACCCCACAGTGGCTTTCCTGAAAGTTCTTAGGGGATTTCAGTACCAGCTTCACCTCTCACTGGTTCCCTAGCACCTCCACGTTGTCACCTTTGGGTCCTGGAAATCTTGTGTCTGTGCCTGGAACATTTGGAACATTCATCCCCAAGAGTCTCCAAGAACAGTCCCGATTCCTTAAGTCTTGTGTCACACAGTCCATCCTCAGAGAGGTCTTCTTCAGCCATCTTCTCTGTCACCTGCACGGTCCCCAAGCCACCATTACTGACAGCTCTAATCATCTGTTTTATACTGTCGATCTCATCTACGAGGACCAGACACCTACTCTATCCTGCTCACACCTAACTCCTGAAAATGGGGTTTGGCACACAGCTGCTGCTCTATAAATGTTTGTGAAGAGAGCAAATATGCAATATACAAGTGAGAAGAGACATGGCCAGCTTTCCAGAGCCTCTCACTTAAGACATGGGTACATTGCCAGACTGCTGAAGTTTTAAAATCACATTAGTATTTCTTTTGTGTGCTTGTGTAGCGGCACAGATGTGCCACTCACGTGGAGGTCAGGGAGTCGGTTCTCTCTTTCCACTGTGTGGACCCTAGGGCTCTAACTCAGATCATCAGGCATCTCTGCCCTCCATCAGACACCCCACTGGTCCATGCTCTGACTTCTGAGTGAGAGAATGTGCCTGTGAGATGCAGAGAGGCAAGGGTGGGTCTGGCTTCAGTGGTCCTCTGCTCTGGGACGAGGTGGGAGCAAGAGCGACAGAGCAGATGCCAGCTCATCAGCAGAATCACTGTGGTCTGTGTGCGCAGCCTGAAGGCTGAGGAAAGGACAGGACATGGCCACTGCAAACCAGGAATTCTCAATCAAGTTCGGGGAACCAACTCAAAACAAGAGCCAGAGATGCAGGGTTCACTGCTGTGGTAGGAGGGGGCTGCCGGACCAGGTGTGCTCAGCAGAGCATAACAGAGGAGGGAGAAATGCACCGAGCCTAAGCAAAGGTGCCGACTCTAGAAGAAGCAACACACAAGTTAGAAAGGCAATTAGAAGAAGCAAAACAATGGGCGGAGGAGGGTGTGTATGCTCCAGGGAGGATTGCAAGCTTGTCTTAAATCATCACACACACACACACACACACACACACACACACACACACACCCTTTAGGTTTCTCTGTGTAGCCCTGACTGTCCCAGAACTCACTCTGCAGACCAGTCTGGCCTCAATTTCAGAGATCCACTTGCCGCTGCCTCCCAAGAGCTTGGATTAAAGGCATTCGCCATCGCTGCCCGGCTCATCTTAAATCATTGTTAAAGGATAGAGAGGAGAGTTGATAAGATGGTTCGGTGATTAGTGCAAGTATGAGGACCAGAGTTCAATCTGGAGCTATGGATGTGGCAGTATGCTCGTAATGCCAGCACTGGGGAGGCAGAGCCAGGCAGATTCCTGGGGCTCACTGGACAGGGAGGCTAGCCTACTGGGCAAGCCCCAGACCCCCATTAAGAGACCTTGTCTCAAAAACAAAACAAAACAAAGACAAAGCAAATGATACCTTAAAGTACATAACTTAAGGTTGACCTCTGACACATATGCACATATGTCTATACCACACATACATAGACACACAAAAGAATGGGCTAATTTAGTGTGGCAGTACAGACCTGAGATCCAGAACCCAGGAGGTGAGGGCAGAGGGCCGAGCGAGTTTGAGCCTGCCTGGACTACATACTGAGACTGTCTTAAAAAGAGGAGTTGGCTCTCGAGCAGCAGAGCAGCCAGGGTTTTAAGACACATTTTTCTCTTCTGTTCTCGGAAGGCAGTATGGACTGAAAGTCAGTAAACTAAAGCCGGGTATGGTGAGGCACTCCTGTAATCCCAGCAGTCAGGGAGGCAGAGGCAGGGGGATCTCTGTGAGTTCAAGGCCAGCCTGGTCTACAAAGTGAGTCCAGGACAGCCAAGGCTACATAGAGAAACCCTGTCTCAAAAAAACAGAAAGTCAGGGAGGGACGGTGGGATCGGGAGGGAAGGAGGGAGGGGCTTACGAGGGGATACAAAGTGAATAAAGTGTAATTAATAAAACAAAACAAAACAAACAAACAAATAAACAAACAAACAAAAAAAACCCCAGAAAGTCAGTAAAGTCTATTCCTTACCAATCAGAGTGTGACAAAAAAAGACCTCAGGCTACCAAATGCCTCTGCCCCACAGGGAATCTCTCTCCCTCTGCCCTCATCTAAGGCCCTGAGGGGTGACCACGGGGTGACCCTCACAGTTGCAGGCTGAGCAGCTGGGGACACCTGGGCGGTGTAAGACGAGAACTGAAACTGGAGTTGAGCCTCCCAGTTCTCAGCACTGCCCTGAGGGGACTGCTTACGGTTTCCTGACCTCAGAAAGCATCCCGGAAAGCCGGCTGGAAGGAATTCTTTATTTATTGAGCATGTTTTTAAATGAAACACTGTTAAAGTATCCTCCCGTGGTTTATCTCCTCAACGCTTCGATTCCAAAGCACAACAACCTACAGCCGCTGCCCTCTCCCTGGCCTCGGGTTCATGTGTGACATCTGCAGCAGAGAGCTGTGTCACACACCAGGGCTTTCTCAAGACAGACGAGTGGAAGGAGTCTTTAAAAAGATGCTGGCAGCCTCTAAGCAGTCACCCTTTGCCATAGTCTGGTGTTGCACGTTTGAAATGTCCGAACTTTGGGGCCATGTGAAAGTTAAAACAATGCGGCTCTGCTTTCTCCACACAGCTCTGGAGGCTGCGCTTCCTTTGTCTGACTCCAGCCCTAGCATCACGGATTCCCACCAAGCTAACCACAGGGAAGGACTCTTCAGAGGTTCCCTGCATAGTCTCTGAAGAACCAAACGGAACACCAGCCTTGAGCCTTGCAAGCCCACAGGGGCTTGTGACAATGACACCAACTTAAGAGGACTTCTGTCCCTTCTCCTCAGTCCTCCCCTTGCCAGGCTGTCATTTGTGCCTCCCCAAAGAAATGTTAAAAGCTTGCCCAGTGTGCTACGCTAAAGAAGGGGATGAGCCCCCTCATGAGAGCTCTCACCCACCCCCACGTGAGGACATGGCAAGCTGGCCTCATCTGTGTGGAAGAGGACCCTCAGCAGACACCAAGCGGCAGGAGTACTGATGGTGAACCACCCAACTTCTAAACCTGTAAAAGAAATTAATTTCTGTACTTAAGCCACTTAATCTAAAGCATTTTTGTTAAGGTAGCCCAAATAGCCCAAGACAGAGGAGAAGGGGGCTGGGAAGCGCCCCCTACCCCCGGCTGATTCGGATGCAGAGAGTAGGCAGGCTGAGCTAAGAGAAGTGGGTGTATAGGACTGACTGAGTGGGACAGTAAAATCTGATATCAAACAGGAATAGACCCTTTCGGCCACGAGCAAGTCACCATGATCTAAACATCTTCTTTAGCTGGATAAGACGGGAACATTATGTACTCTTAGAGACCTGTCAGAAATAATTTACAGTGTGTCTGTGGGTAAACAAAAACAAGGATTTTTTGTTTTGTTTTGTTTTGTTTTTGTCTTTTTACCTCACTAAACTTCTCTTGTAAAATTAAAATCGAAAGACTAGAAATGAATTCTTTTGGTTAGTGAGTTATTAAAGGTGAAAGATAATAATGAATCAGGTGTGGGAGCACAGAACTGTAATCCCAGCACTCAGGAGCCTGAGGCGAGAGGATCATGAGTTCCAGGCCATCCTGGGCCATGTCTCAACAACAACAACAACAATCACAGCAGCAATAAAAACAGAGAGTAAAAGAAAACCAATAGCATCCAGGTCTAACAAGGACATAGCTAAGCAAGCCTCTATATGTACTTCTGGCCAGGTTGTAAGCTGGGAAGAATTTTCTTGAGCAGGGCCCCTTAAACTATAATGTACATGTCAACACTGATAATCAAAGAAAAAGAAGCCATGAATCTGAGAGGGAGTAAGAGAGGTAGCTGAGGGGCTGGGGGGGGGGGGGGAAGACACAGTTGTATTTTAATTTCAAAATAAATACATTAAAAAGTCTTTAATGTACATGCATATCGCTGTGGATCTTGCTAAAGCGCAGACTGACTCAGGAGGCCCCGGGGTGCAAGCTAAGAATCTGAGTAGCCATCACTTACTGGGGGTGGGCTGGTCTGCAGATCCACCACGAGAAACAATAGCCCAAGAGGATTTAGCAAGTACACCAAGGGCTTAAAATCCTCAAATCTTCAATAATTCCACGCTGGTGATGCATTCTAGGAACCATGATGAATGCTCGGAAAAGCAGCAAAGGCATTTATAGCAGCACTGTCTCTATCATGAAAAGCAGAAACGACTTCCACAGCCAACAACATGGAACTTTCCAAATCTGTCATGTGATGCCTTTAGGCACTAGGATGTCACTCAGTATCAAATTCATTTAGAATTATGGGGGAGATGTTTGAGATGTGCAAAGTGAAAATGTGAAATACAAAGTGTGTGTGTATGTGTGATCATGTACGAATGTGTACTGAGGAAAAAGCTCAGGGGTAGGTAAAGTGCTTGTCATGCAGGCATGAGACCCTGAGATTTTATCTCCCAAACCCACATAACATTTAGGTGACAAGGTAGCGCAGCTATAATCCCTGTGCACAAGGCGGGACAGGAATCCAGAGAGTAGGCTGGCTAATCAGATAGTCTAAACAACAGCTATGGGTTCAGGAGAGACCCCATCCCAACATATAAAATGAAAAGTGACTGAGGAAGATATCCCTCTTGGGCCTACACACACACACATGCAAACATGTATGTATACCACACATGGACACACACACACACACACACACACACACACACACTAGGAGTATGCAAGATTGTGATTGGCTAGTTTCTTGTGCCAGCTTGGGGAGACTCTAACACTCAGTTACTTAGTCAGATGGGACCTAGACAGTGCTGTGATGTAACACCTGATCAGTTGACTTAAGTAGCAGAGATCACTTCCTCAACGAGGGTGGACTTTATCCCGTCAGTCTTTTAAAGTCCCAAACAGTAGAACCAGACCCCTCAGAGAACAGGGAACTGCACCTCAATACCATTGGGGCCCCCCAGCGCTTCTGGCCTGGTGAGGTGATCACCCTAAAGACATTTTAACCTGTCGTCCTTATGTTATCTGAGTCAGCTCCTGGAAAAAAAAAGAAATCCCTCTTTATACATGTGCCCTGCTGGTCTGTTTCTCCAGGGAGTCTGGCCTGGCCTGGAAATGAGCCCACAAAGCCAACAGCACATGAATGTACATATAGCCTTGTGTCCCAGGACTGAACATGCAGGAGGACGCTAACTCTGTGATTTAAATTATACTGTTCAACTATTTAAAAGCAGGTGCCTAAGCAATGAAAGAAGAAACACCCCAAAGTAACAGCATAAAAAGGACTACGGTGTGTTATATTATCTGTCTTTATATTTAATTTTTTTTCTAGGCCTTTTTCTAGAAATATGCTACTTTGCAGCTAGGAAAAATACCATCACAACAGGGCCTGCATGTAGTGTGGTGATTTCGATGCCTATTGAAAGGTTAACCCCGGGGCTTCAGACAACCCTGAGGAGTGAAGGCCCTTCCTCATATCCCGCCTGCTACCCAGGGCCAACAGTCTTTCTCTTGGCTTTTCTTCCTATCTGCCAAGCTCTGATTTCTTCCTTTCTATCCCTCTGCCCCTTTACTCTTGCCTGGAAAAAAAAAAAAAAAAGCCCAAAGACAGGTACAACAAAGTGACTTTTTTCTGTTTTCCAAATGAGGAAACTGAGGCCACTGAGGTCAGAGTAGCACTGGGCTGCCCAGCTCTGTAGCTGATATGGCCCACATGCCTCCCTTTGTCGACTGTAAAATGAGACACATGTGAGTGATTTCTATGACTGTGTCACAGGCAGTGGGAGAGCCATGTCAATTACAGCACAGGGCCTTCTCCTGGCCTCTCACAGCCTTCTCAAATGACTGTACACAATGGGTAATTAGGCTCCAGAAAGGACTAGGATGATGGCCAGGGTCATGTGCCAGGACCAAAGGCATTCTGGGCTCAGCCATGTGTCCCAAGAATCCTGGGGTGGCCCTGGTGACTCAAGCCTCACTGCTGGAAGTGAGCAGGGCCACCCACACTGCCCAAGTGGGCCAAATGCAGAGCCTGCTTTCCACTCTCAGCAGACTCTCTATTTTCCATCTAATTACTGGCACAATACCGCGGCCAGCTGCCAGCCCCGTGACCAGAAGGATGGCCCAACTACAGGACCCTTAGCAGCACCTACTGCTCCCCACTTGGAGTCTGTGGGCACCCAAGGCTATTCCTCTCACTCCTCCAGGCCACCCAGATTTACTGTGCTCTCAAGTCCCTTTATATAAAACCCTGGAGTCTGGATGTTCTCAGTTATCCTCAGCGAGTGGAGTCCCCGTACCAGAGCATCTATAACAGATGGGCTGATCTCCCCTGATCATGAACTTTCTGCCCCAGCAACCTGGAGTTTCTGCTGTCACCTGCCCACTCATGGCAATGCAGGCTTCTAGAGCATCTGGTGTTTGCCTAACAAATGAGTGGTCAGGATATACACAGACCACACTGCTGAGGTGCTGGCAACCCTCTCCTCCACGCTGCAGTGGCGAAGCAGGGCCGCGTTGAACGGTGGGCCAGCAGGCCTGCTGCTCGAACAGATGATTATACCAAACTCTGAAACAGCCCAGGAACAGAATGGAACCACACTGCTGGGTTTCCGCACATTGTCCATCGGTGCCATTTCTGTCCAGTGAGACAGTGCATTTATGAGGGGAAGGGAAAGCCACAGCCCACTCTGAAAGTATTTCAGATGAACATATTTATGATGCCAAGTTGCAAGGTGTCCTTAGAGACCATGCCACCTACCCTGAAACCAGCTCTGGGCCAGCTAACATTACAAGCCCAAATGGAGCCGCAAGCAGGAAGAATTATTTTGTGTGAATAAGGGATGTGTGTGTCTGCGGAAATAAGCCTGGAACCTTTACCCTATTTTCTAAGATGTTGCTTACTGGATAAAACCACGTGAAATAAGCACATAAAAACCTCCTTTTTGTTTTTGAACATTAAGAGACATTAACAAAAAGGTGGATAGTACCCAAGGAATGACACCCAAGGCTGTCCTCTGGCTGCACACACACACACAAATACAGGTAATAAAAAGTACTATTAAAATAAAAATGTCTACCAGTCCAGGGAGTGGGACAGGATGCTTTCCAAGGTGGACCTGGATGGGATGGGATGCTGAGTTGTCTGTCCCAGCTGTACCCTCCCACTGGCCTGCACACTCATTCAATAGTTGTGCTTTGGGCATGTTGAGAAACCATGTCTTATTGACAAATAGTTTCTTGAATTATTAAAGAGGAAATGTATCTTCTACAAATACCCTTAGGGGACGTAGATTGAATGTGTAGTTCAGCTTACATGGCTGGATCCTACCCGCAGCTCAAGGGCCTCCCCAAGCCTCCCTCTGCCCTCTCCAGGGCAAAACACACAGAAGCCACTTAAAATTTCCACCCAGTTTTCAAATGTCCTTCCTGCCTGACATCAGAAGAGTCAACTGAGAAACAGGTGTAAAAATGGACTCATCAGGGCTGGCAATTAATGTTTAAAAAAAAAAAAAAGGTCAAATTCCCACAAGTGAGAGGGGGAGGCAGATGGCTGAGGAAATTGTTGGAAATGCTCACGTAAAACCCCTTGTGGTTGTTGCATTAGGGATGAGGAGTGCTTGGTACGAGCTTGGGTGGGCGCTCTAAACACAAGGTAAGGAGGAGATAGCTCAGTGGTGGAACGCTCGCTCAGCACAGGGGAGGGCCTGGGTTCCATTTGAAAGGAAGGGAGGGAACCTCTAAATACAGCTGTGACGGTCATAAAGGAGGCCCTGGGGATGGCCTTAGAGACACTGGGAGGGAGATGCTGCCAGAGACACGGGAAGGACACAGACACTGGGGATAACGGCCATCACTGTGCAGAGATGTTGTGCCCAAGATTACTTTGGCCTCCAGCTTGAGGTACTCTGAAATTTGTTCAAAGTCATAAGTTTTAATTCTAGTGCTGAACAGGGTACAAAGGAAACAGAAATGGTTATAAGCACAGAAAATGTTCAACATTGCCGGTCGTCAAAGAAGTGTCAATGAAAGCAATTAAGACCACTCCCATTAAACAAATTTAGGAACAATGGCAGAAAGGACACCCTTACCCAGGCACTCTGGTAGGGACCTGCAGGAGTGTGCACTGTCACGTCTTCTAGAAAATAATCTGTTAACATCTTTGAGGAATGTGTGAGCTAGAGGCTGGGGAAAACTGCCCAGTGAGGAAAGGGCCACAACCTGAACAGCTTTGAGGCTGACCTGTCACTGGGGTGACAGAGATTGAAGAAAAGACAGAGACACACACACACAGAAAAGCTGGGATCAGGTGTGCCATGTACTCTGATGGAGAAGAGCAGCAGCCCAGAAATCCAGCTTGGGAAATGTTTGAGCCAGGCATGGTGTTTGCCTGCAATCTTAGTACTCAGCAGGCAGGAAGATCAAGGTCAGCTACAAAAAAAATTAAAGTAAATAAATAAAATAAAATAAATATTATACTACCCTAGGCTTCAAAAAGTAAACTGAGCATGTAGCAATTCAAGTAGTTGGGAGCCTAGGACAGAGGGATCTTGATTCAGAGTACATTTGGTCTATATAGTAAGAATGTTAAAAAAACAAAAACAATACAAAAACAGTCACCACCACCACCACCACCACCACCACCACCACCGGAGAAGGGGAATTTTCTCATTTCCTAACGTTTAACTCAATAATTCCATCCCATGAAACAAATTCTACAGAAGTAATATTACACATGGGAAATATCTCTGCAAACAAAGCTATAACCATGGTATTTCCGTGATGGCAAACACACGGAAACTCAGCTACTGAAGGAGGGTTGGCAAGCAACAGCATGTCTTCCAGGCAGAATACTATTCCACGGCAGTCACTGAAAGCCAGAGCCCTGTTCACAGGAACATGGCAACAGGAAATGCCGTGAGGAAAAATCATAGCAATGTGGATTTAGATGGAAAGAGACTACAGTAGTAAAACCCACGAGCAAGACCGGAGATGAGTGTGCTAAGCGCCAATTGTGGTTGTTTCAGTTATGACGACTCGGTGTGCAGAGCCCTTGCCTGTGAGCTGTCTGTTACGGAGCCTTGATGGATAAGAAAAGAATGTTACAGTGAGCAGGTAGGAAGCTCTGGCAGCCTGGTTTGGCTGTGGCATCCGCCCACTCACACCGCGAGCTCATCTAATCGCCTTGGATGTAAACCAGCCTGACTGCTGTCCAACTGGAGTCCCAGGAAAGCTGTGGAACAAGCATACACCCAGGACATCCGGCCCACAGAAAGCGAGAACTGCGAAGCTGTCCCAAGTCAGTTTTGCACAGATGCCTCCTCCATTCAGTTCCGTGTTTTTATGTTATCTTGTTATTATGAGAAAAATAACAGTTGGTTTTAAATGTAAGAGAACAAGAAAAACATCCTTTTCTGCTCCATATTTGGAAACTTTTCTACAGAAACATAGATATGCTGAGAGGCAGGGTAACCTAATGGTTAGGCGAAAGTACGTTCTGGGGTTAACGACCTTGGTTTGAATGCTATGCTGGCTCCATCATTTACACTGAGCTGATTATTCAAGCTCTGTAACCCAGTACAGAAAAGCAGATAAAAACCAAGCCTTGAGGCCAGCAAAGTGGCACGGCTGGCGAAGGAGCCTGCCTCCAAGCCTGATGGCCTGATTTGGTCCCCTGGCCCCACGTGGCAGAAGGAAAGAGCTGGCTCCTGTAAGCTCTCCTCCCACCCCCTCATGCAAGTAAACATACACAACAAATAAACGTAATGAAAATAGCAAAACCCACCTCACAGTCAGCCATCACAGTTAATGGGATTAGATGAACCTGTCTGTCTCTCTACGGAATATATATCATAGACAACCGTGGACGCTGCAAACTCTCTACAGCAATAATCCAAGCCACAGTCTTGGGGAGGGGTGAAACCATAGTCACTAATGGGTCAGAAGAAAAGGTAGAAAGCCAGGTAACAGCAAGCATTTTTTTGTGCACCGTGTTTTGTACCAAGACCCTGACATGAATTCATTGTTAGCTGTGTCAGAGGTTGCTCTGTTGCATCCTTGTACGGAAGTAACATGCATACACGGAAAAGCTGAGGTCAGGTGCCCGGGCTCTCTGACAGAGAAGCCTAGCATGTTTATGATTCGAAGCTGAACAAAGAGGCACGTTTAGCTAATCTCTATAGGAGCAGTCTGCGTAGGGGAGTAGTCTTCAGGCCATACATGGGGAGCAGGGAGAAAGCTACAGCGGGCATTTTCTGTTGCCACTATCAATGCCACACATGGGCCAGAGGAAAGCTCTGCCATCCCTCAGAGCCTCACCCAGGGAAGGCTTTGCCATTCCCATGGGTCTGAGACACTAGGGTTCTTGGCATGGCTGTGCTCATGTCAAACAACACACTTCTTCAGCCGCTCCCCAACACTGCTTCAAAGATTTTTGATCCCCCATTCGGTAGATGGAAAAACTGAAACTGAAAGAAACAGATTGACATGGCCAGGCCCAGCCCCAGGCAGCTATTAGGTCTGTGTCCATCCAGGGACTGGGCTAGGCACACAGGGCCAGTCCCTAGAGGCTAGGCTGCAAGTCTCTAAAGAGCTGAAGCATGGTGTGTCTCCTTCCTGGAGCAGCCAGGATTGCTAACCTATTCCAGAGAACACACCAAAGTTCAAACCCAGGACTGTTTCTTCCAGAGCACCTTCGGTCCCCTCCCTAGGGCTGACACTCAGCAGCTTGCCTTCCTCCCCTTGGGAGGATGGTATTCTCAGGGTGTGAGCTCAGCAGGAAGGCGGTTCTTGGAATGTTCTGGGAGGATGCAGGGGCTCATGAGTCACTCTGCCCTTCTCCTCCCCACTCCTTCCCAAGGCCCGGGATGTCATTTATTATCTTTGTCACTGGGTTTTCTGCTGCTGGTTGGTTGCACAATTATCCCTAAAAGGAAATCATTTTAAGTCTCATCTCCACAGCCAAGTGCACTGAAGGTAGAGGAGGGACGTAAAACCGGCAAGGCCCATTCCCAGCCTGGAAGGACTGGGCAGGCAGAGGTGCTCTGCTGCCTGGCTGTGGACCTCCATGGAGGCAAGAGGCCTCCTCCAGTAAGAACCCTGGGCCCTCCACATCAAAGGCAAGCATGCCAGAAGAGGACAACATCTCTAAATATTTATCCTGAAAGTCAAGAAAGAACCCAGACGGCAAAGGCTGGGAAACCAGATGTAGCTGGCCTGGGAGAGAGGAGAAAGCTAGGAACATGCAGAATTTTGCCTTGAACTCCAGAACTCTCTGGAGATAGGATCATTGGAATTACCCAAACTTGCCAGATTTCTATTCATACATTCACTAGAAATCTATGGGCACATTCCTAACAAAATCAGGGCTCATGGTGACTCAATTTCCAGATCCTCTTTGTAAGAAAACTTATAATTTTGTATTTAATTTAAATTTTTTTTTGAGACAGAATCTCACTATGTAATCCAGGCTGGCCTCAAACTTTGCTATATACAACCAGGTATGTATGCCAAATGCATATAATCTCAGCACTTCAGAGGCCAAGGCAGAAAAAAACAAAACAAAACAAAACAACAACAAAATAGAGGCTGAGGCAGGAGGATGGGATAGTGATACCCTCTCTCATAAAACCCAAATCAACAATAACAAATCTTGCTGTGCAGTCTACAGGAGATGCCAGTCTTTCTGCCTCGGCCTCCTGAGTGCAGGGATAGGACTGAATGCATAGTAAAAAAAATAAAGAATTTTTTAGCCCTAACTCCTATATTTGCTTCTAATCACCCACTGCCTGCCTCCCCTGTACCCAGGTATCTCCTTCCCGGAGATCAAGCTGGGCATATTTAGCTAAATTCAAAGCCAAGAAGCTTGAGTCAGCGCTTCTACTCTGAGGATTTATAGTTGGGGGGCTGAGGGCAGCAGAAGGAACGTGGGAAGACGGGAGAGAGCTGTGGGCATATATGAAAACACTGTGATGACATACATTACTTTATATACCATCAAAAATTAATGAAAAGGAATTCATAGTGCTGGTAAACTGAAATACAATATTTTAATTTGTTTGCAAGCAGGTCTAATACACCACTGTCTGGAGCAGTAAATTGCTACGAAAAGCTTGAATGTGTTGCAATAGGACAGTCTGAACACTGGGACTCCATGCAGTATATATACCAAGCAGCTGGAAAACAAGACCATACCTGAAAGACACCAAGACCAGTAAGAACCAGAAAGGAGCAGACATAACCAGGAAAACATAAACATTATATTTATTATTATTATTCTCAGTGCTTCCGGCTTTGCCCAGCAAGCTCCCTCCCATCCAACCATCTCCCCAGCTGGCTAAATGCCTTTAACACGTGGATGAAACACTCAGATTTTCTTTCCTCCTTTCTTTCTGTCTGTCTGTCATCTGTCTCTCTCTGCTGGTGTTTTGAGACAAGGTCTTACCCTGTATCCCAGGCAGAAGCCTCAAGCTTGCATCTTTCCTCCCAGCTCACCCTTCTGGGTGCTCAGCTTTAGGAGTTACACCCTGGCCTGGCTCATAGCTTTCCTTACAGGTACACTGCCACTGTCTTTAGGTCTTGCAGTGAGGAATAACGGTGGGCCTGAGCTGTCCAGTCAAGACTTCTGAAGCCAGGGGCTGGAGAGACAGCCCATTGGTCAAGAGCATGTACCACTCTTGCAGAGGACCTGAGTTCAACTCCCAGAACCCACATCAGGAGGCTCACAACCCTAACACCAGCTCCAGGTGACCCGGTGACCTCTTTGGCCTCCAAGGACATCTGCATTCACAATCACATACCCCACACAAATACATAATGAAAAGAAAGCTTTAGTGGACACAGTGACACACACCTTTAATTCTGGCACTAAGAAGGCATAAACAGACGGATCTCTGAGTTTGAGGTCAGCCTGGTCTACAGAGTGACTTCTAGGACAGCCAGAGCTACATGGTGAGAATCTGCCTCAAACAACAACAACAACAACAAAAACTATTAGAATTTGTTTTAGCATAAACAAAATTTTAATTGGTTTAATAAGGACATCAGTAATACTAAGAGCTGGTTTGACACCCTGAGAACAAGAAGTTCCTCACAGCAACAACCTAAAGCCCGACAGCTCACTAGCTCACATGAATGAAATGCCAAGCAGGCCCAACCTTGTTTTCCATGCTTTCCAGTATGGGCCCTTTTCTTGACAATTCTCTGAGGTGCAGATAGCAAGGCCAGAGCTCAGAAACCATAAACTTATCTCAGGTTGCACAGCCATCATGTGGTGGGACCCAGAAGGCTTGCCTCTCAGTGCTTGAGCCAGAAGAGTGCCAACATCTTGAAAGACTAAGGAAACTGTAACTTATTAGGTGGTTGCTGTGGACACCACTACGTGCCATTGTTCTTTATTATGGATGAATGAGCACACTTGATTCAGAAAAGCCCTTGACATTACAGCTGGCAGAGTTGGGGGGTTTGGATCCGGATGACACTGAAATCTCTGTTTTACCTCTTTCATGGTTGTTGTTACTTTTAAAAGATTTTTTTTTTATCAAGCATGTGTGTGTGTGTGTGTGTGTGTGTAAGCACATTCATGCACGTGAGTACAGAAATCTTTGTATTGGAGTTACAGGCTGTGAGCTTCCTGACATGGGTGCTGGGAACCAACCCTGTGTCCTCTAAGGAGCAGCAGTCTCCAGCCCCACCCTGCCTCACCTCTAAGTGGGGGAGCAATGTTGGGCAAGTCACTTCCCTCTCTGAGCCTCAGCTTCTTCATCTGTAAAATGGAGTGACAGGACCTCCCAGGATTCCTGTAGGGATTTAACTCCCCCAGATGCATCCCATATGTCAGTCACATCCACAAATAAAAGGAAGAGCCAGGATGGAATAAATCACCCAGAGCATCGCCAGGCACACCCCAGCTATCTCAGCTTTAAAAGTGAGCTGGGAAATGGGGACACATTGCCCGGTGGCTGGGGAAGCTGGCTTTTAATTGTTTCTGACTCTGCCTCTTGAATAGACAGGGATGTCTAACACCATCTCCAAATGCCAGGCTTCAGTGACATAGGGTCAAGGGCCAGACTGCTGACCACCTCTGTTGATCTTAGGCAGGGACTTCAGCACTGACCCAGCCCCAAAGTCCACTTTCCTCCTGGGCCCTGGCCAGGCCGGCACCGGCTTTACGTGGTCCTCAGGATAATCATAGGGGAGCCCAGGCCTGTGATGAACTTTTACAGTTTAACTTGACGTATTTCTAAGGCCTGGACAGTGCTGCACCCTTTGGAAAGACATTTGTCTCGGGCTGTGCAACTAGATAAGACTGAGGCCTCTTGGCAGGGTGCAGCCCAGACTTTGGCCGCTCTTTCAGCCCAGGAAGCTGACGTTGACCTCCAGGTGGCTCGAGGGCTCCCCTGGCGAGCTCCTCTAAGTGTAGCAGGTTCTAACTGGGAGCATTTCAGAATCCAAATTTTTAAAATAACCAATGGTTGGGCATGGTGGTACACAATTAATCCCCAGTGCCTGGAAGGCGGAGGCGTGTGGATCTTTGTGAGTCTGAGGCTAGCTTGTTCTACATAGTGGGCTACAGGGGAGCCAGGGCTACATAGTACGATCCCGTCTCAAAACAAAACAGAATGAACAAAAACCCACCAATGGCCCCCATACGGAGCCTCTGAGGACCTGTCCCACAGGACAGCTGCCCCCTCAATGAGTACATTCAGTGCTTGGCACACCTGGCATTTCACTCACGATGGGGACATCAAATGTCTACCTTCAGGACTCACAAAAGCCTTCCGTTTTTCTCAAAATTAAAGCAGAAACTTTCAAATATATACTAAAGTAGCAATAGCAACAATCACCCTCCTTCACCACTCCTTCAGCCACAATTTCTACCACAATTGTGTCGGCACACACAAAGATAAACTCTAGACATGAAGAGAATTATTTAAGAAAGCAACTCTGGAGCTGAAGAGTCACTGTACTCCATCGCTCATGAAATGGAAGTAAAGCCTTGAAGAGCAAGCTGCTGAGTCAGACTTCCAGGGTTCAAATCTCAGGCCTTCTTTTTATTCAAGAAGATACCACGGAATCGATTTCCTGTCCCTCTTCATAAGCAATAAGGCTGTGTTTCTGAGCCTGTTTTTCGACTGATGGTGGCCTTACCCCTGAGCTCCTGTGGGTGGTAGTTGGCAATGTGGTAGGATGGGCTGGCCAAACCTTCCCCTGTAATCTTCTACCTCTTTCTAGTGGCCAGCTCGGGCCTGGGGGATTGGAAGGTTCCAAAGAGGCCTGCTTGTGAGTGCAAGGCACATGCTTAGCAGTAGGCTATCTCTAGCCCCGAAAAGTTTTCTTTTTTGTTTTGAGACAGTTTCACATAGCCCAGGCTGGCCTCATACTTGCTATGTAACTGGAGATGACTCAGCCACAGCCCCCAAATAACATGTACATGTTAGAATCCCACATGTGAAAGAAGCATCAACTACCAATGACTTTAGGAAGCAAAGGTAAAAACATGGGAAGTCTCAGGACATATCCGTGTCTGTTTAGTCTGAATAGATGCTGCTAATTAGTCTCACCAGGTGTGTGAAAGTTCATTGCTAATATCACCTGACGTTCTGTTAAAGAGCCATATGGTGTGTTCTATGGAGGGCGCTTAATTACCTGGATTTCAAAAATATTACAGTGTTTATTCATTGTAAGAAGTCACAGTCCTGTTGTAATTAATCTAAATGTCTCATGCCTTGAAATAAGCCCCAAATAAGTGATCTGTGTAATTTTTGGGACAGGGTCTCAGTTAGCCCATGATGGCCTCAGTCTTGCTATTTGTCTGAGGATAATCCTGCTATGTATCTAAGACGAACTCCTTATTCCCCTGCCTCCATTTCACAGGTACTAGGATTACAGGCACACACCACCAAGTCCAGCTCATCTTTGCTCTCAAACAACAACAAAACAAAAGAAATAAAATACCCTGGGCATGGTTGTACATACTTTATGCCCAGCACCAGGAGGTCAGAGGCAGGCTTCACTTTGATATCCTGTCTGATTAAAAAGTCTGAGTCCTCGAATTATCATGTGGAAACAGTCCAATCAGGATCAACACCAGCGGGTTCTGCTGGGATGTAAGATGCTCTTTATACTAATTTTTACTGTGCTAAACTTCAGACAACTGAGGGCCTAGCTGTTAGAACACCTAAGTACTTTAACTAACACAGGACTTCTGCCTTTGGAAATCTTCCCTGGCCTCCCTGTGCCTCAGTTTCCTCATCTGAAAGGAGGTCAACTCCCTTCGTAGATTTACTGCAAAGATCCAATTAGTTAATATATGTAAGACACCAACCTGGCCCCACAGTGGCACTGCATTATGGTCCCCCTCTGTCTGTATAATTGTTTGAAAAGTAGTAGCACAGACTGTGGCGTAGATAAGTATCCCCCAAAGCCCACGGGAGAAAGATGCAGACCGTTCGGTGCCTTCCTGGGAGGTTGTGGGCCCTCCAGGAAGTGGGGCCTCCCTACTGAGTGATGCTCAGGCCATGGGAGTGGAGGACCCCAGCCCACCCTCTTCCCTTTTGCTTCTTAACCACAAGGTGGCCAATTTGCTGGGCCAGCTGCTCCCCGTCATCACCACCTGGCACAAAGCAGCAACTCAGAGCTCAGAGCAGGTCTGTAGTAGGTCTGCGCAATCTCGGACTGACAACTTCAAAACCATAAACCAGACTAAACCAACACAACACGTTATCAAAAGTTTCTGTATGTCACCTAAATGTATACATTCTTAATCTTTACTCACCTCCTGGCATGATTTTTTTTTTTTTTTGTATAGTTTGGGGATGAAGCTATCTATGTTCCAGGTGAGCAACCTGTAGTTTAATGATGAAAGCCAGAAACATGACAAGATTATGACAATTTGCTTAACAGAAGCTATTTCAGGACTATGGTAATGCTGCAAGATGAAATAGGCCTAATTTAAGGTGAATCTCTACTTCCCCCAGCCAACGTCAAAAATGAAGACGAGGAGGTGGCTGCAATGGTCAGCTTTCTGGCTAACACCCAAGGGATGTTCATGAATCCTCCGGACTTTAAAGAACTGGTGCCCAGTTAGACACCCAAGTGGCTAGAAAACATGGGAAAAGTTACTCAAGATTAGCCACCGAGGACACAAAAATAGGAAGTAAAGCAAGAAACATTTCACCCACGCTAGGGAAAGACAGACACTAACAAGTGTTGGCAAGGAAGTGAGGGAACCGGTCTCCTCATACACTGCTGGTGAGAACACACCTGTTGTGGCTGCTCCCCTTCCCTCTTGTGCATGTGTGTGTGTTTGCCGAGCCTGTGTGTGCATCAAGATTCACGTGTGTGTCAATGTGAGGAGACTGGAGGGTGATGCTGGGAATCTTCCTTTGTCACCCTTCCACCCTGTTCTGTGAGACAGTCTCTCTACCCAACGCTGGAACTAGCTGTTTGGTTAGTCTCACTACCCAGTTTCCACGTCTAAGGCTGAACTTACAGGTAAACTGCCTTGCTCACCTGGCATTTATGTTGTAGGGTCCAAACATGGTCCCCTTGATTGTACACCAAGCACTTTACCCACTGAGCAAACCTCCCCAATCCTGTTGCTGCTATATTTGAAAACTTTGGCAATTCCTCAGAATATTAAACATGGCAATTACCACATAACCCAGCAATGTCTTTCCCAGGTACCTAAGGGAAATGAAAACATGCAAATGTTTATATGTGAAAATTCACAGTACTAATTTGTAATAGGTTAAAAAAATGAAAATACCCCCTGTCCATCAGTTGAGGAATAAGTACATCTACCCCAAAGAACATTTTCTAGCCACAGAAAGAAATGAAATCCTCACACATGCCGATGTATGGGCACTTTGACAATATTATGCTAAGAGATCAGACCCCGAAAATCACATTGTAAGAGTCCACTTAGAAGCAATGCCTAGAACAGGTGTTCTAGTTTCTTTCTGTTGTGGTGATCAAACACTCTGACCAGGACTTAGGGGAAGACAGGGTTTATTTCAACTTACGCTTCCAGGTCACAGTGCATCACTGAGAAGTGAAGGCAGGAGCCCAAAGGCAAGTTTGCTTGCTATTCCACAAGCACCTTGGCCAAAGGAACCCACTTCACAGCTGAAGTACCATGGAGAGATTGCTTGTTAGCTGTCTTGTAAGCTGTTATACTCAGCTTGCTTTCTTACACAGACGGGGACCACCCGTCTAGGGAATGGTGCTTCCCATGGCGGGCCAGGCTCTCCTATATCAATGAACAATCAAGACAACCTCCAGCCATGCCCACAGGCCAATCTGATTTAGGCAATTCCTCAATGAAGGCTATGTCAAGTTGATCTTAACGTTATCCAGGGCAATAAGCAAATCCATAGATTGGGGTAGAGGAATGGGAAAGTAGATACAGGGATTCTTTTTTTGAAAGGTGATAGAAATCATCTGCAGTGATGGCCCAAGAATAAACATACTGCAGAATGACACCCTTTAAAGTTGGGTTATATCTCAGCATAGATTTCTAAAGAAATTACAATCCTTCTCTGGGGACCAGATGGCCTTTCCTCTGGCTTTGACTGTCCACCAGAGACCTGAAACATGCACTCCCACCTCATGAGAAGCTGTGTGAAGATAAGTCACTACTGTGTGACAGCATTAGAAATACACGCTAATGAGCTGGCAAGTTAAGGCGAGAGGTCCAAAGAGGTCTGGGTGGGAAGGATGGCTTGGGAGGTACCAGCACACCAGGCGGGAGATGAGTCTGTCATTCACACTCCCTCCCTCATCCTCATCAAACACAATCATCCAACACAAGAACACCATGAATCACAATTCCCAGAACCAGCAATCCTGAAAGGGCTAGGTAGCCAGGAGCCCAAATGGCTTCAATTGATGTCATAGCAATGGAAAAGCTGACAGTCGAGCCTTTCAAACTGAAAGTCAATTGCCCACCACGAAATTCATGGCCCCTAGACTCCTCTTCCCCACCTGCTTCAACACCAATTTAAGCAATTCTGAACTTTGATCTCTGTGGTAGAATGTCCCCGATTTATTGAAGTGTCAGGTCCCAATTGTGTTAACATCCACCTCTAGCAGGGCCATTACTAGGCGCGAATCTGGGTGCCCATCACCCTGTCACATTAGCACAGTGACAATCAGAAGGAACAAATCAATCTTCCCCTCCAGAGTCATCAGGGAGCCTTGCAATTTACCATAATGAAGGCCAGGGAGGAAAGGCAGGTGAGGCACCATTTTTCCTGCAGGAGACCGGACAGGCGCTGGAGGGGCTGCCGAACCCACCATGAGGCCTTGCAATCCTCAGCCAAGACGCAGCTGCAGCTCCCTGCAAAGGGCTGCACCCTCAGACTTGCTTTACATTAGAACTGGTTACCCTCCCCCTGTGTTTTGCAAACAGCATCAAAACTGTCAGCTCCTGCTGCCCAGGCTTCTCCCAGCTGTCACCATTAACTACCTGTGATCTGCAGGTCTGCTCCACTGGGGCTGAGAGCCAGGAAGGGTGTGTGTGTGTGTGTGTGTGTGTGTGTGTGTGTGTGTGTGTGTGAGAGAGAGAGAGAGAGAGAGAGAGAGAGAGAGAGCCAGGAAGGGTGTGTGTGTGTATGTGTGAAACAGAGAGAGAGAGAGCCAGGAAGGGGGGGGTGTCTTACGGTAAATGGGAAAATTCCTTTCAGCTGAGAGGAGTGTTTATTTCCCAGCTTGAGATGCAGGGGTGTGGGTGAACAGGGCAAGAAGTGGGGTTCCTTCGAGAATACCCACTTTGCCTTGGGGAGCCAGTGAAATTGTGATCCTGTAGTGGCATCAACAGCTCAAGCCCATTACTAGTGAGGAGTCCACCTGCCCTGGGGGAATCCTGCCGGCCTTTGTCCCCAGCACTGGAGACCATGCCCCGAATTCCCATCAATCTCTCTGATTTAAGACCGATGGTTAATCCTGACTGTCAACTTAACTGGATTAGGGATCACCATGGAAGCACATCTTTGGGCGTATTTATGAAGGTGTGACCAGAAAGGTTTCTGCAGCACAGGAAAGACCCATCCTGGATGGGGAAGGCACCATCCCATGGGGTAGGGGCCAAGACGAAATATCAATAAAAGCCAAAATGGTAAAAGAGTGTGTGCTTATAATCCTAGCCATGGGGTGGGGGGGTGGAGACAGATGGGGGCCCAGGGTTCAGCTAGCCTAGTCTATTTGGCAAGTTCTAGGCCAATGAGAAACACTATCTCAAAGGACAGTGATTGGTACCTGGGGAACAGCACTCCCAAACTGTCCACAGTCCTCCAGACACCTGCGGGCTTTGCTGTTGTTTGTTTGGGCCTTTTGGTCAGCTCCTTATTGTTTCTTGTTTTTGTTTTTCAAGGCAGGGTTTCTCTGTGTATCCCTGGCTGGCCTGGAACTGTTGTTTTATTTTGAGACTGGTTTCTCAAAGTACCACAGGCCGTACCTGAAGTTGAGATGTCCTCGACTCACCTCCCAGGTAGCTGGGGCCTGTGCCACACCACCTAACTAGCTGTGGTGACTGACTGACAGGCAGGACTCTTGCTGAAAAGTGACATGGTGGCTCTGCCTCTGGCTCATTTTCAGCTCCTTAAGCTTTACACTGCTGTGAAAGAAATGTTGAGACAGACAAGGATACATGGACTGGGAGGAGGGGCAGACTAGAGCGAAACAATTCTGAATCTTAGAGAGGTCTGGCCTGCCTGTGTCTTTGCTCCCTGCTCCCTAGTCTGGGCCAGTGAGCTAGTACATCTCAGTCCTTTATTTAGGTGTGCCCACACAAACTTGTACAGAGCCCTTGAGCAGAGGAAGCCATCCTAGCCCCACTCTTTCACACTATGCACTCAGTACCCACTTATCCTATGACTTGGTCTCTGCTCCTAGAGGTCTGACAAATAATAAGACTTCCTGAGAATGTCTTTCCACAAAGAAGTCATATTCCTGGGGAGAACGAGTGGAGGCGTTTTCACAAGCCACACACACACACACACACACACACACACACACGCACACACCCCAAAAGTTGAGGTCTAAATGGAATCTAGGGACAAGAAAAGTCACTCAAGATTACAAGAGCATTTGGGGTAAGCTGGGAGCAAGTTGCCCAAGGATGCTCTGACCCCTAGGAGGTCAAACTTCATGGAGAAGGTGTTGAGTACCCTGTGCTATGACAGACCCCGGGACATAAATGCGACCTGAACACACACAGTCCTGCCAGCATAGTGTCTGCAGGGCAAACAGAGGACGGGTCAGGCCAAGGCCCAGGCTGAGGAAGATCCATAGCCAGGGCTCTGGTCCTCAGGTGACGCCTTCACTTCTATCTGTTACGGATTGAGGCCGCACGACACACTGGACACTGCGCAAAAGTCTCCACCTGGCTTTGAAAAGCTCTTTACTTTAACATTGTTGTGCAGGTCTCCTCAAGCGTTGTCTGTTTATCCACAACAGCAAGTAGAGGTTTGAGGTGCGTACCGATGGCCAGGGGAGGTTCTTTTCCGGCACTAACAGCTGGAATGTAATTATGAGCTGCGCCTGTTAACCAAAGAGAGATAGTTCCAGGAGACAAGAACGATCCCTAATATGGAGGTGTCCTTGGGCTAGAGCCCACTTATCCAGGTCTCCATCGCCTCCTCCTGACACCGAGGTGCCTTCGTTAGCAAAGGAAAGAAAGAGTCTTTGTGGTGATGTAATTCTCAGACCACCCCATGCAGACAATAAAACGGGAGTTTGAGAGAAGCCCAGTGAAATCAGAGCTCAGAAATCACAGAAGGGCTGCGAGGGCCCCCAGAGGTTATTCTAGCCTAATCCCCTGATTTGAGAAATGGGCAAACACTGCCAGAAAAGAGAAGAAACTTGACTGTGATTATGCAACCAGTGAGAAAGGGCAATTTTCACAAAGGTAAATATGGGGACATTCATCCCCCAAAAAACCAATATTGATGTGTGTTAAATATTATACAGGGATGCAGAGAGAAGCCTCCCTGAAGCCCCCCCACACACACAGGGGTCTGAATGCAACGTACCTGGCGTCACAACAGAGTGGTAGGCCAGAGGCTCTCGCACACACAGAAGGAAGCGTCCCATCGTCTTGGGAGGCTACAAGTGACGTCCAGAAGGGAAACCATCTGAATCTACGTGGTTTGTTTATTTTCATATAGTCTAGGTCTTGAACTTGCTATGTAGCAGAGGACGACCTTGAATTTCTGGGCCTCTTGAATCCTCCTCCCAAATGGATTACAGGCCCTCACCATGCCTGGTCTACATGGTGCGGGGATTGAACCCAGGGCTTCATGTATGCCAGGCTGAGTTATGTTCTCAGCTTCTCAGACTGGGTCACCTTAACGAATACAGAGTTTATTGAATAGAGAAGGTCTTTTTAAAAATGTCAAATAGTATGTGAGCAGGTAAGAAGAATATGGCATTTTTTTGTTGTGAGCCTGGCCTTTATGGCTGAGCCATCCCTTCAGCCCAAAGGTAAGAACACAAGAAACAATGGGATAGATTTAGGGAATGAAGGGTGTTTGCCGTGGTGATTAAAATGAAGATTTCTTAAGGGTGTGTGTGTGTACCTGTATATGTGTGTGTACCTGTGTGTGTGCTGTGGGGACCAGGAGGGCAGAAAAGACTCCTAAGCAGAAAAGCATGTAGAGGAGGCATCTGAAAAAGGAGAGAGACACCAGGACCAAATTCAGAGAGATCCAGGGATGATTTAAGGACTTGGAAGCTGAACAAGGCTGAATGTCTCCAGGAGTCCAGGCAGGGTCAGGAGCAGAATCAGTAAAGGAGGCTTTGACCAAGGAAGTCACTCGAATAGCAAACAGAAGTGGCTCTCTGCCTGGGCTTAGGATTCCACATTCCCCCAGTTTTCCTTACTGCCCCAGGCCTCTTCAGTCTGTTTTGTTGGCTCCTCACCTCCCAGCTTCTGCATGTGGGAAACACATAGGCCTCAAGCCCTTGGGCCTCTTCCCTTTTATAAGCAGACTTGTAACCAGTCTCATGGATTTAAACACATGTGGCTACCTAGACCAGCGGGTCTCAATCCTCCTAATGCTGCGACCCTTTAATACAGTTCTTCATGTTGTGGTGACCCCCAACTGTAAAATTATTTTCATTGCTGCTTCATAACTGTAATTTTTATATGGTTATGAATCGTAATGTAAATAGTTTTGAAGACAGAGGTTTAGCAAAGGGGTCGTGACCCATAGGTTGAGAACCACTGACTTAGACCTTCTCCTTGACTCACAGAACAAATTTAAACCTAACATCTCTGCATGGAAGCGCAACAGGAACCATTGGCCACACCAGGCCAGAGGAGGTGTGGGTGGTGACCAGCCCTGTCAGGAGTGAGTACACTCCATTCGCCCATTTATGGCCCTTGGATTCACTAATGAACTGAACAGAATTGGGGGTTTATAGTTCATAGAAATACAAGTAAGATCTGGTGCTTGGTTTCAAAAGCCTCAGCTGAGTAAGGAAGGACAGGGCTTAGGAGTGGCAGACGTGCTCAGTTAGGGACAGTGTGGTCCAGGTGCCAGAACGAAGAGGCCCCGTGGCTGTATTAACGCTGTGTTTCTACTGGAAAGGGGGAGACCACTCCAATAGGGTCTAACAGGTCAACCCTGTCCTCCTCTTCTCTCCTCCGGAAGCTAGGGATATATAAGAGCTGGATATATAAGAGCTGCCTCCCACATTCTGTCTCCTTCAGTCTCCCTGCCCTGGTGACAGCGCTTTACGTTCAAGTACAAGAAAGACCGTGAGTCCTTCTTGTCCTACTCTCTCCCCTTCTTTCTGCACATTCCTAACCGTGGCTGTGTCCCTAGTGACTATAGTTTCTGTCTGAAGCCCTTGCAAGCTGGGCCTGGAACACGCCTATAATCCTGCTTACTCAAGAGGCTGAGGTAGGAAGACTAAAGAATTCAAGACCAGCCTGAAGTGAAATCCAGTGTCAAAATAAAAATAAGTAAAAAGAGAGCTAGGAGGTCTGGGGAGTTTTTGCCACACAAGCACGAGGGACCCAAGCTCAGACTTGCACCACCCGCTTAAAAAAAAAAAAAAAAAAAAAAAAAAAAGGTGGCAGGCTGTCAAAATGGTTTAGCTGGTAAAGAAGATGGTTAAGCCAGCCTGGTGACCTCCACATAGGCACCATGGCACATGCATGCTCCCCAACACACACATCAAGGTAGACAGCAATTGAGGAAAACACCCAGCATTGGCCTCTGCCCTGTGCACACATGCAAACATACCACTGAGGATGTGGCAGTGTTACTGGCCTTGCTCAGCATGTACGAAGCCCTAAGTTTATGTCCCAGCACCACAGAGGACAGCCACAAAATCAAGAGCTGGAGAACTGGCTCTGAGGTTAAAAGCTCTTGATACTCTTCTAAAGGGTCCAAGTTTGATTTTCAGCATCCATGTAGCGGCTCGGAACTATCCTGTAACTCCAGTTCCCGGGGATCTGATGCCCTCTTCCGACCTCTGTGGACACCAAGCACACACATGGTACAGACATACATGCAAACAAAGCACTCATACACATCATAAAAAAATAAAAATAAAAAAAACAAACCGGGCTGCAACTCCAAATGGAGTCCATTTACCTTTCCTGTCCCCTTATGTCTTGGGGGAAGAGGACAGCGACAGCTTGTTCCTGTTGCCCACCCTCCAACCGTGGCCCTCAGGCTACCACAGCCAAGGATGGCTGCCTGACACAAAATCATAAGCCCAGGCTACCCATGGCCAAGGATGGCTATCAGGAGGGCTTAACACAAAATCATAAACCCATATAAAACATTTTGAAACATCACTCAACGATGGCTCTGGATCATCAACATCTGTCACGACTTGGGAAGGTTGGACACACCTGCTAGTGTAGCATTGCCTCTTGGTTCTCACACTCTCGCCTGTGGCTCTGTGCACACTCCCTCACTGGGTCACAGAAACCTGGATGAGGTGTCGAAGGAAGGAAGAACAGACACATGGACTTGCGGGCAGAAAAGCTGGGGTCAGGTGGGCCGTGCGCACTCTGGTGGCAGTAACTCAGAACTGCTGCATGTTTTTATGGACTGCATGGTGGGAGGGGCTTGGCCAGGGTTGGTAGGAGGTGTCTGTATGTCCGTAGGTGAGTACACTTAGGCTTCAGCATCCAGGAAGAGGAAGCTCTGATTGTTAGTTTCTGCATACATTGGTAGATCGATCACAACACTCATACTTTCACACACTGTCAATATTTACACTTAGACCAGAGGAAAGCTTTGCCCTCACTCTGAGCCTGACGTGGCGGGAAAGCTTTGCCAACTTCCACAGGTCCATGGCTTCTGGGCTTGACATGGCTGGCTCATATCAAACAACACACATTCCCTCAGGACTTTATTCCCTCAGGACTTCACTCTCTCTCTGCTTCTTCATTAATTATTTTCAAAATCCCATCCAAATTAAGTTTCCTCAGGCCTCTGCTGAACGGAAAAGACAGGATGCCAGAGAGCATTAAGGTCACATCCCTGAGGAGTCGCTGTAGGGACATCGGATACTGGGCTTGGTCAAGAGGAGACTCCAGAAAAGTAGTACAGCCTATTTCAAAAGGTCAACACCACGCCAGGCTCCAAGAGGTGAGGCTCAGACTGAAATAAACCTTTTTGGACTAAAATAAACCTTTCTCATAGTGGGTGACAGTGGTGTGGGCACTGCGGTCCAGTGACAAGCCTCAGTAATTCTGAGCTGCCTTTCTTCAGGTGGATGAGCCCCTACCAGGAACCCAACCTGAGGAAAGGACCTCCCTCGCTGGGAGCTGGTGATCAGTCTCCCATTGTACATTAATCAATGGTTTACCAAAACACCTGCCCACAATTTCCACTTCTGTGGTATCAGAGACCTGTGGTTGCAAAATACTGAATGGAAAATTCCAGAAATAATTCCCAAGTTTTATGTTTCACACCATCTCCTTAGCATGATGAACTTTTGCTTCATTCCACACCTTCCTGCCCGGGACAGGAGTCCTGTGGATCCAGTCTTAGCAGGCGTTGGTAACTTAGTAGCCATCTTTGTTATTGGCTGAAGGATGGGCCTGACCTGCAGCAAAGCCTGTCATACTAAATACAATCTGTTACTATTATTGTTATTGTGTGCGTGCATGTTGCTTGTATGTGGGCATTCTGGCAAAGGTCAGAGGTCAACTTTGTGGAGGTGGTTCTTTCCTTCCACCTTTATGCAGGTCCCAAATCACCAGTCTGCGGTGGCAAGTGCCTTTACCCACTGAGCCATTTAGCTCAGCCATGTTAACACACAGGTTCACCATAGACACGTACAGGAAAAAGCATACTATGTGTCAGGCTCAGCACAGCCCATAGTATTGGCCATCCACTGGGCATCTTGGAGCAATTCCCCCAGAGATAAGGGGGAACGGGGAATAACAGTAACTTGGGGGGAGGATGTTTTGTATACTCATGCTGCAATCTTTTTGTTCGTTTGAGACAGGGTTTCTCTGTGTAGCCTTGGCTATCCTGTAAAGGCTGGCTTCGAATTCACAGAGATCCGCCTGCCTCTGCCTTCCTGAGTGCTGGGACTACAGGCGTGGGCCACCATGCCCGCTTCATGCTGCAATCTTAACAACAGACATTTAGCTCATGCATTGAGTTTACCAATTAAACACCAAAGGGCTTCTATACTTTAGGAGACTAAGATCATGAGTCATTTCCTAGTTCATCACCTCAGACCTACTAATCAGTCTCCTGAAATCATCTGGAGGCTTGTGCAGTAACACAGAGGTAGAGTACTTGCCTAACGTCACTGAAGCCCAAGATCAACCTCCAGTACCATAGAAAGGAACAATCAATCAATAGCAAGTAGGGCAGGCCCGTAATCCCAACTGCTTTGGAAGCTGAGGCAGGAGAGCCACAAAGTCCTGCCTGGGCTACACAGAGGAGGCTCAAGGTTAGCCCGCGCAACTCAGAGTCTGAAAGAAAAGGAGCAAGACGGTGGAACTGTACAGACCCAAGGCCCTCTAAATTCAGTCCCAGCTCTGCTAAAGAGAGAGAGAGAAAGCATTTTCAACCCTACAGCCTTTATTCACGCACCTATCACCAGATCGATTTTTGAGAAGCAACTCTTGATTTAATACACCCAAAAGCTAACTCTGCCTACGGAACAAAGCATTTTACACAGAAACTATCCTGGAGACAAACAGAAAAAGAGAGAGAGAGAGAAGAGAGAGAGAGAGAGAGAGAGAGAGAGAGAGAGAGAGAGAGAGAGAGATTGCTCCAATGCATCGTGGCGGGGGGGCGGGGGGAAAGAAAGTGGTATTTTTTTAAGCTTGAAATGGAATGCGCGGGTTCACAGCAGGGTCACGGCCCTTAGGTGTGGAGAGTTTATCCTCTTCCCCTCGCCACCTCGCCGGTTCCTTCATCTCTCTTTCAGTCAACTAACATTTTTTACAAATCATCACACAAGCCGGGGGGGGGGGGGGGACGAGAGGACCCGCGAGAGATTCAAGGAGGCCAGCGCCGTTTCACTAAAGGACCTGAAGGCGCCCGGGCAGCGACGGCGCAGCAGAGACCAATGAAGGCTGAGAGCGGGGAGTGACGGCGCCCGAGAAAACTTTCCAGCAGAAACTTGGCAAATGCCAGCCCTCGGGTGCGCAGAGGGCGGGGACAGCGGCCTAGCGGAGGGCGCAGGGGACCGGCTGGGCCTGGGCTCCGGGACAACAGCCATCCGGAGCTTGGACTCCGCCTGTGGCCCAGCGATGACACCGACCCGGTTGGGGCCTGGGAGGCGACGCGGGGAGGTTGCAAGGCGCGTCCCGGCACTGCCAGGAGGGGCCCCAGCCCCAGGCTCCCGGGTCCCCGCAGCGTCCACGGCCTCGGCTGCTCCTACCTTCCTTGGCTTTCTTCCTCCGGGCCAGCGTCCCTCCGAGTTTCCCCAAGAACGAGTCATCCTTCTTGCGGGACGGAGGCGACTTGGGGGTGGGAGATTTGGGGACCGAGGGCGACTTCTGCGGGGATGTGGCCATGGCGGCGGGACGCGGAGCTGGAGCTGGGCGGCCGCGGCGGGCGGCGGCGGGACTGAGGCTGCGGCTTTCCAAACGGAAGCGGAATTATTCCAGGCATTTGAGGCAGCTCGCTCGCCTTTCCCGTCCCTCGCTCCCTCCCTCGCGCCGCCCTCCGCCCTGCAAGGAGCTGCTGCGCCTGGGGCCCCGCGCCCCGGGCTACCCTGGCTGCGAGGATGCCCAGGCCTGCCTGCAGCGTGCTGGGGGCTGTGCATGCAGGAACACGTGTATGCTAGGGGGACCTGAGGCCTTATCTGGAACCTGGAAGCCTTCACTTCTCCCCTGCTTTGCGCGCGCGTCTGGCACAAGTCAGGATCTGCAGAGAATCAACCCTGTGACCCTATTTCCCAGCTGCTGGGGTTGGCTCTCCCTGCTTGGATGGGTCCCCTGTATTGATAGCATTCAAGTATCTTGTACTCATGAAGAAGTCAAGGAACCAAAATGGGCTCTGGTCCCAACAGACTTCCCGTTCAACTTTTGCGAGAATCTGCAGACTTCCCCTTCTCTCCACACTCAGCTGAAGCTGGAAGTCCAAACACAACAACAGAGGCCCGGCTTATTCTTACAAAGCGTTTATCCATCTGGCATTGTAATTGTATGAAAGGACCAGACTATATGTAGAAGGCACAGCCATGAACTCCTGTGAGACACTCATCCTAACCTACCTCGCCAAGAGCAATAGAGTTAGTTCCAGACTCCCTTGGCCTGACACTGGAGTCACACAGGGCAGTTTTAAAGACTCGTGCTGGCGATGTTTAAGAGACATATTTTTTTATTTAATTATTTTTATTTTTATTAACTACAGTTTATTCACTTTGTATCCCCCCTGTACCTCCCTCCTTTCTCCCCTCCCAATCCCACAATCCCTCTTCCCCACCTGTGTCCCTCTCCCAGTCCACTGATAATGGAGGTCCTCCTCTCCTTCCCTCTGATCCTAGTCTATCAGGTCTCATCAGGAGTGGCTGCATTGTCTTCTTCTGTGGCCTGGTAAGGCTGCTCCCCCATCAGGGGATGGTGATCAAAGAGCAGGCTGATCAGTTCCTGTCAGAGACAGTCCCTGTCCCCATTAAATATGGAGACCACTTGGACACTGAACTGCCATGGGCTACCTCTGTGCAGGGGTTCTAGGTTATCTCCATGAATGGCCCTTGGCTGGAGTATCAGTCTCAGAAAACACCCCTGTGCCCAGACTTTTTGGATCTGTTGCTGTCCTTGTGGAGCTCCTGTCCTCTCCAGGTCTTACTATTTCCCACTTCTTTCCATAAGATTCCCTGCACTCAGCCCAAAGTTTGGCTATGAGTCTCGGCATCTGCCTTGATACTCTGCAGGGTAGAGCCTTCCAGAGGCCCTCTGTGGTAGACATATTTTTATTGTGCTTCTTCCTCCCAAGTTGTGGCTCTCATGTTTGACTCTCTGTTTTCTGCACTTACAGGGTCCCTTGGCAGTATACCAGCCAGAAGAGTGAAGCGCTGTCTCCACAGCTCTTTCTCTGGTGAGGATGAACAAATGTCTATGCCTCCTTCACAGAGCACCACCAACAAACTGCGTTCCACTGAAATCAAGCTTGGGGGACCAAGGAGTTTATCAGACTTAGTTACAGAGCCTGGGCGAGGGGTCACCAGCCTCACCACTGCAAACTCCTACCCCAGCGTGGATGACTTCTCCTAACTATAGAAATGGACATCCCTTCAGCTACTTTTCAACAGTCTGCTACTCTAGCACCCCCAGAGACCATGGAATTAGGGCAGAATTACTTATGGGGGTTGCAAGGGGGAGCAGACAGAACTGAAATGAGAACCTAATGACTCTCCTTGCTCCATCCTTCTATAAGGGAACATCATAAAAAAGGCCTGATCTCTAGGTCGGGGGTGGGGAGGTTGCAAGTTCCCAGAGTTGGTGGCTGTTACGCTCTCGGGAGGACGCTCTACAACACACATTGACAGAAGCTAATTGAACAGCTGTCTGGAAGGGAGCGAGAGCTTGAACTGAGCTGGAGAAACCATGGCCCAGGATCTGGGCACTAGGTTGAAGATCATGGAGCATCCTCGAAGGGGGGGGTTGTCTGTTTTCTGCCAGAGGCACCTTGATGACTAACACACATGTTGAGGAGGGAAACACGTGTCTTAACTTCCTGTTGCTCTGATAAAGACCAGAACCAGAAGCAACTGGGGGAAGAAAGGGTTTATTTCACCTTTTAGGTTGTGGTCCATCACAGAGGGGAGTCCAGGCAGGAGTCTGGAGGCAGGAACTGAGGCAGAGACCATGGAGACACACTGCTTATAGGCTCGTAGATTCCCCTGGCTTCCTCAGTTTGGTTCCTTACACAACCCAGGACACCTACCCAGGGGTGGCACCGTGCACAGCGGGATGCGCCCTTCCATGCCAATCATTAATCAAGAAAGTGTCTCTTCTGTAGGCCGAGCTGATGATGGCATTTTCTCACTTGTGGCCCCTTCTCAGATGACTCCAGCTTGTGTCAGGTTGACCAAAAACTAAGCAACACACAAGCACTCAGAGGGACAGAGGGACATGGGGCCTTATCTGGTGTGTGTGTGTGTGTGTGTGTGTGTGTGTGTGTGTGTGACACTCCAGGCATCCAGAAGTGAATGAAGAAGTGTCTTCAAGAGGCCATGTGGGCCAGACAGGGTTCCACACACCCATAATCACAGCACTTGGAAGGGAAGGCAGGAGAAGGGGTTTAACATCGTAGTTAGAGTCCGAGCTAACAAAGCTAGTGAGACTGTCTCAAAACAGAGAGCCACCTGATGGCCTCGGCATTGAAGACTCATGGGATCTTGCATCTCCCCCCCCCACACACACACATGAAGTTCCCGCAGGCCAGCTGTGCTTTCGTTGGGAAGATACTGCTACTAACGCCTTCTCGGAACCCACCACCATTGCGTGGTCTACCCCACGAGCTGACAAGCAGCAGTTCCTGAGAAACAGGCGTTAACCAAAGTGCCGATTCACAGGGTCCCAGCAGAGCGTGGTTTCACTTAAGTCTGCTCAAGAGTTGTCATTTCACCTTTTCAGAACAAAATAATTTTCCCGGTACTTTTTACCCAAGCAGAAGAGGTGCTGAGATGTCAACTGGCCTGGAAACTATTTCTGTACACACACACACACACACACACGCACACACACACACACACACACACACTCCCCAATACCCCATAGAGACTCTGCCAAAGAAGAGCTCTCTTATCATCGTGCAAGCTCAGCTTTGCTAGCACTGGTAGGTGTACTAGTAGGAGTAGCTGGTTTGATGTTCCGGGAGGCAGCAGTCAACCATCGAGATTGACCTTCATTATAGCTTTGCTCAGTGGCTTTCAAAGTATGAAGAAAACCATAAGAATTTCCAAGAGGGTTCTATGTAGAACCCTCTACATAGTGCATACATGCGCAACTTAAAGATCTCCATGAATTGCCTTGAGGTTGCTATGTTTAGGATATCTGCCCTGCACACAGAACGTTATCAGCAGTTTATGAGAGCCCCTTAGAATGTTAGAGCCAGGAGTAGCCTTAAATACTCAGCACCGACCTGTGGACCACTTACATTAACATCACCTGACGTGAAGCTTCAACACTCTTTGCTCTTTGGTCTCACCTCTCATTAACTGAGTCAGAACCTCTGGAGAGGGTGCTGGTCAATACTCTCACAAAGTATCAGGACAGTGAAGGCACCGCTCTCCCCATCCTCTGCCATCAGACTCAAGAATCACTGTTCGATTCCAACCACCTCATTTAGAAGAGGGAGAAGGCTTTTGAGCTGCGTGGATTTGACATCGCAATCAGAGCTCATAGAGCTGCAGCTGATGAAACTGTCTTCTTGTGTCTGAGATCCTGGACAAGAAGGGCTAGCGATACAATCAAAGTACAACCTCACCGTGGCCTCACTGTCTCTTGAGTGTGTGTGTGTGTGTGGGGTGAATTTGGCTAAGGATCATGATAGAATGTCTAGGGTTGAAGAATGCATGTTGAGGCTTTTGGCATTTCGGACAGTAAATAGTCCATTGTCACCCCTAACAACCAGGTCCCCTGCTTTGTTACCTAACTTTGTTCTCTTGAAGACAGTCTCTGACTGAACCTGGAGCTTTGTGGGTGGCTAGCAAACCCCACAGTCATCCTGCTTCTGCCCCTCACAGAGCTGGGGGGCCCATGGCCACACTCAGCTTTAAAAAAGAAAATGTGTGTGGGTGTTTTCCCTGCACGTGTGTATGTGTGCTGCACTCATGCCTAGTGCAGGAGTCCAGAAGAGGGCACTGGATCCTCTGGAACTAGAACTGTAGACAGGTGTGAGCTGCCATGTGGATGCTGGAAGTCAAACGCGAGTCCTCTGGAAGGACAGCCCGTGCTCTTAACTGCTGAACCTGCTGAACCATCTCTCTGGCCCACATACCCAGATTTGTATGTGGACGCTGAGGGTTTGAAGTCAGTCCCCACACGTAAGCAGTAGACACTCTCATCCACAGTGCTACCTCCTTAGCCCACACTAACTTTTAAAATGAAATCATGGTCCTCTGTGCTCTGCAGGATCCTTTTCCTGTGGGTCTCTTCTCTAGCTTTCTGAGTGGCTCTTGTCACTCAAAGATCCACAGGTCGTAAGCCAAGGGTCACTAGGTGTTTTTCTTGAGGTGGAGTCATATTTCTTTCTTGCTTGTGCTCCTCCTGTGCTCCTCCCAGTCATGCTTTGTCTAGTCTTGTCCTCTTCCCTCAACAGCCCCATCATCCAACTGTGTGCTCCACAGGGTGATTCATGTGGTGGTAGGAGACCAGGGTTTGAATCCCAGCTCTGCAGAGCAATGTCTGTGAATGTATTGTGAAGTTCTTTAACCTCTCTGTGGCGGGTGTACTGGCACACCTATAATCCAAGACTAGGAGGAGGAGGAAGAATTCCAGATTGCAAGAGACGAGATCTTATGTGGCTAGTGGGCAATCCTAGAGAGGTGAACTTGCAGACAACAGGGTCCCCAGAGCATCTAACACTTTCAGGAAGACAGCTGAGAAGTTTAGAGCCGCCACCCTCCCAAAGATAAGTAGAGAAAAGGTCTGGGGGAGGGATACTAAGATAAGGACCAGGGTTGGTCTAGAAATCTAAAACAGTGTCCACTCTAGTAGATGAAGGGACAATTAAAACATTTATAATTATAAACCACAGAGAAAATCTCTCAACCAACTCAAGCTCAAATAGAGTATACAGAAGGAAAGCCAACTTTTCTTTTATGTTGTTTTTTTTGCTTTTATTTTCCTGATTGCCCCACATGGCAGGGTGATGATTCAAGGAAGGATGAGGAGTAAGGAAGGGGTTAGGCCATATTTCCTCCTCCCAAGGCTCAGGGAGCATCACAGAAAAGGGGATGGAGACATAGTTCCAGCCAGAGGTCAGAGAGGACCAAAGTGTCATCCGGACATAAGGAGGCTGCTGCACCCAGGAGCTCACAGCAGCTTGGTTGCCTGTGCAGGGCCTGCACAAGATCAAGCAGTCAACACTCCAATGTGAATAGGGTTGGTTTGTGAGCCTCCCTCCCACTGAGGAGCTACTGGAAGTTGATAGCCTCTGAGAAGGGACAGTCAGTGTTCTTCAGGGTGGTGGCCTCTGACAGCTTGCCCATCCCCCAGTGGATGCCCCATGCCCATGCACATACAGGCAGAACTAACTTACTCAAAGGGTTACAAAGAGAAGACATGAAGTTTGGAAGGGAGACATGGAGGAGTCTGGGAAGAGCTGAGTGGGCTTGCTGAGTAGACATGATCAAAATATGCTGTAAACTTACAAGAAATTCTCAAAGAAGAAATTTTAGACAATTTCCAGGAGCTAGAGAGATGGCTCAGTGAGTAAGAGTGCTTGCTATGCAAGTGTGAGGGTCTGAGTTCCAGTCCCTAGCACCTGTAACTGGATGGTTTGGCTACTCATTGGCTTTTTATATCTACACTCTTCTCCACCCAAATCCCTTCCAACCACCTAAAACTAGGTAGGCAAGAAAGAAGGTTAGAGGAGAAAAGGGGAATAGATCTATTTGGACTACCTCCTGCTGGTTAGGGTTATTGACTTCCTTGGGGCAAGTCCAATCTTCATCCTCAGGATATCTCCAACCAGCAATGCAGCAATTAGCAATCCAGAAACCAGCAATGGCAAAAGCAAAAGCAGGGACCAGCAACTGCCGCCACCTCTCTTGGGACTCTGACATTGATATACCCCCTGCAGAGTCCACAGAGTCCAAACATAAACTATCTGCGGCCAGTAAAATCATGAGCCAGTAAAATCAAGAGCACAAGACAAATCATAGTTAGCAGCTGTGGGCAGTTTGAAGCAGTCCCATATCCCATAACTGGGATTAAAGCAAAAACATATTCACACAACACAACTGGGTTTTTAAAGAAACCAAAATTCTCACTACAAGCACTCACATAAAATGCAGGGAATGGCTGTGCACTGAGGCTGAAGAAAGAGACATAGGAAGATTTGGAGAGCTTGCTGACCGGTTAGCCTAGCCAAAGCCCCAAGTTTCCAGTTCAGCGAGAGGCCTGTCTCCAGGCAGTTAGGTGGAGAATGACAGAGGCAGATACACAGGTGTCCAAACTCTCACATGTATGCATAACACACGAGCATATGTAGACATTCAAACATGAACGCATGAGCATGAAAACAGCAAGCCCCATATGGACACACTTACCTGTAATTTCAGCACTTAGGAAGCAGAGCAGGGGATCACCACAGGTTTGAGGCTAACCTGGCCTACACAGCAAATTCCAGGGCTCACCAAAGATATCCTATCTCCAAAAAAATAAAAGTGGGGGAGGGGGATGAGATGGCTGCCAAGCCTGATCACCTAATTTCAGTCCCTGGGCTCTACACAGTAGCAGGCCTTTTGCCTTCTGCACATGCATTGTGAGGCTTGTATTCACCCCCTTACCCCCACAACAATTAAAATTTTTTTTAATGTGGTAAGTAAATGAAAAGAGTAAGCTACTACAAACAGGTCGGAAAGCACAGTAACCACACCAAGTAACAGCAAAAGTCTTTGTAGGATTTAAAATATATAAATCAAATTAAAATATACAAAAGAAGAAGCCCTCGCAGCGGGTGGTGAGCAAACGGTATCTTCAGATACAGATGGATACAGATGTCCTCAGGTCCAGCCAGAAGAAAAAGAACACGCTTGATGTTGGAGCTTGACAAGCAGGGGACCGTGCGACATAACCGCCGGCGAAGTAACGAGGGCATTCAGATAATGGAGAGAAAATTGCCGCCTCGGAGCTCGGTCCAGACTTCATAAATTGTGTGTGTCATCTCTACTTGTCACATAGCTGTCATCTCTAACTTTTACAGTGTTTTCCTTCTCTTTTACCATGGTCCCTTAACAACGGTCATATTCCTTTAATAAGGATGCAGGTTATCTAGCCATCTCAAAACGGAGTATAATGAACCCTACAAGGCTCGTGCCACGGGACGGTTTCCCTATGAGTGAGCATTACAGATTGAACAGAGTGGGACCCTACTTAGAAATAGGGTTATTGAAGGCACCGTTGGAATGACCTCAGACCCTTTATGAACTTGGAAGTACTAGTGTTGGTGTTTGGAGGCCACTCTGCTGGTGAGTGTGTCCCCTGAAGCATGGTGGCCAGCTAACCCAGGAAAGCTGATGTATTTATGAGACGAGGAGAATCAGGACACAGGCAAGCACAGGGGGAGACATGGTAGGAAGGACATGGCCATAAGCCAAGGAATGCTTGGCAGAGACATAGAAGGATCCTGACTTAGAATCTTAGGCGCCTCGGCTCAACAGACACATGGGTTTTAGACTTCCAGCCTCTACACGCAAGGCAGATTGATTTCTATTGCTCTAAGCCACCCAGTTTTCGGTCCTTTGTGTTAGCAGTCCCCGGAAGCTAACTCCCTGGGAGTCATGTGACTGTAGGATGGCTTGAGCACTTCACAAGAGCTCCAGGTCCTGATCTGTAACCAGAATGACACGGGAAAGGACCAGAGGAGCCTGCCAGAGTCTTCTGGAAATCTCTTTGATCATGCCTAGAAAGGTGTGTTTTTGAACCAGGAGGCTTGGATAGCTCAATTGATAAGGCTCCTGACCCTGAATCTGGGAAAGGTGTGCCTTCAGGATGGAGGCCATGTGTGTGATATGGAAAACTCTGTGAGAGGTGGGGAGACATGGTTCTTACATAGGGGTTATCTACACATCTTTCTTAGGGACTCTGAGGTCTTATCTGGGGCCTTTGAAGGCCAGTCTACTAGCATATCCTCTGAAGCGGGGAAACATGGAGTTGTCCTGTCCTAGCTGCCTTGAGAGGCATGCGTCATAGGTTAGAGTTCACGGCTCCTGAGACACTGCGTGTCTTTCGTTCCTGAGGAACCAAGGTCGTCCCTCAGGCCGTGCAGCATGCTGACAGCTTTGTGTTTCTCTGTATGTTTCCTTAGGAGTCCAGCAAGCATGGAAGCTTGACAGGACAATTGGTCTCAGACAAAAATCTTGCGTTCCCTGTATAACTTTGAAACATCATTGTATCCTGGAAACCACACCATGTTGATCCTGGTCATTGGCACTATATTCTGTTTCTGACAGGGGGTGTAAAAATTCCGATTGCTTTTGATGAAAGTGTCACAGTCTCAGTCTTGCTGTGGCTCCTCCAACCTGAGCCTGCTTTAATTTCTCACATCAGGTAACGTTGGCCCGGGAGGTAGACACAGGCACGAGGTACCTAGTCTAGAAAGACCAGCGTCCTTTTGAGAAAAGGAACTTCTGAATGCAGGTGGTTATAAAAAGCTTTGCTGGGCACATTCAAGGACTCTGGGATTGTAGTGCTGGCCTTTCAAGGCCGGGCTGCCAGTAAGCATGGGAGGCATGCAGCGAGGGGATAGGAGACCTAGGGCATGCTTGGGGACATGGTAGACTGAGGGTATCATCTTGTTTTGTCTTCTGAGATAGAACCTAACTGTGCAGTCCTGACTAGCCTCACCATGTAGACCAGTCTGGCCTCCAACTCACAGAGACCCACAGGCCTCTGCCTCTCAAGTGCTGGGATTAAAGGTGTGCACCACACCCAGCTGTATGTGAGATGCCTTTGAGGGTAATATAGATGGGCTTGGGGTGGGGGTGGGGTGTGCTCCAGGTTCTTGAAATAGACGATGCTCTTAGCTATCCTTTGGGAGTCTCACAATCAGCTGCAGATATACAGAGGGTCCCCTCTCCCCCAGAGCATAATAGCTGACTTTCAGCTACAGAGGCAAATCTATAAAATTGGTAGCTGAGACATAAGTCATCCAGCAGATGACCAGAGAAGAGCCTCAGAGCAGCAGCAGCAGCAGCTAAGCTGGTGAGTGTGAACACACGCTTATGCATGTGTGATTGCACAAGTGCTTGTGAGTATGTGTCATAGAACATGGTCCTCCACGTAAAACAGCTGCCGTCGTCACCAGGTCAGCTGTGCCTCCTCTCAAGAACCCATCGCCATTGGGTCTGTGGATGGTTGGCATTCCCTCCTAGGACGGCGTGGAGAGGGTCATCGGACCCTTGCCTAATAGTCCAGCCACTCTTCCCAGCCCATTCTTTGCAATTTTGCCTAATGGCACATGGCTTCTGGGTCTGGGAAAGTGCTAGAGTAGATAGGTTAAAAAGGGTTAACGGAAGGGGGCTTTATCTGTGCAGCTATGTGGAGGCGCCGTCCATCCTGGGTGCAGACTTTACAGCATGGCTGCTCTGAGTCCCCTACACTCCCGCTCCGTAAGGAAGCCCAGTGAACTCATTGGCTTCCCAGGCAAATTTGGTGGAATAGTACTTTGGTTTGTCTTTGAATAGGTAGATGTTCGCATCTCCCCTGAAAGAAAAATCTCATCACAGGCCACTTGGACCTGTACATTTGAGTGTGTGAAGGCCAGAGGAGGACAATGTAATCCATTTTGGTTTTTTGGTTGTTGTTTTTGAGACAGTGGCCCTCATTGGTCTGGAGTTGTCCATTTGGCTAGGCTGGCTGGTCTGTGAGTCTTAGGGACTTGCCTGTCTCTACTTCCCTAGTGCTGGGATTCAAACACCAGTCACCAAGCTTTTAAGGACAAAAGGAAGCAGATGTGAGTCACTGTAGGCCCAGTGAGGCAGGGACACATGGATCCTGGGGGTATTGTCCACACGTGGCCCAGGTCACTGAACTTGTGTTTTTTGTTTGGTTGTATAGTAGGGTCTCACACTGTGACCTAGACTATCATCCCCTATCTCCTCTCCCCTTTCCTCTGCCCTGTCCCTGGTCAGTGTGACTTGAAACCAGGTTTTCCATGCTATGATAGTAACTGCTTCATTCCACACTCCATCTCCAGACCCATGTAGCCAGCAGGAAAAAAAAAAAAAAAAAAAAGAGTGCTGCACTAGTGTTTGCTGGAGAGATACTGAAGCTATTGAGAGCTGAGACCTTTTCTTTCGTGGAGGAAGGCCAGAAGTGTGTACGATGGAACTAAATCTGCAGGTGTCTTCTTCAGGAGCGCCTGAAGGGTGGGCTCGAATCATTGCTGGATAGCAGGCAAGCAAGGGGCTGGACAGCAGCTCCTCAGAGGCCCGGCCAGCAAGATGACCCAGAGCAGTTCCTATGCAAACCATCATCTAGCAGACAGCTCTGGAAGGAATGCATCACCTGACCTCTGCCCATGTCTCCCCTACAGAAAACTTCCCCTTCTGACCTGAGAATCTAGGGGTCCTTTGCCGGCTCTGATGTTGGGGCTGAAGTTAAAATCTGCCCATTCCTATTTTTTTTAAATTGTTTTTTTATTCTTTTGAGATTTATTTATTTATTTACTTTTATTTTGTGCAGGTGAGTGTTTTCTTGCATGTATGTCTGGCCACCATGTGCGTGGTATCCACTGAAGCCAGAAGAGGGCATCAGATTCCCTGGAACTGGAGTTACAGATGGTTGTGAGCCACCATGTGGGTGCTGGGAATCAAACACAGATCCTCTGCAAAAGTGACAAGTGTTCTTAACCTCTGAGCTATCTTTCCAACCCTGCCATTCCCATTGAAAAACTGATAACTATATACAGCATGAACTGTTGGGGGACTATATACAGGGTCACAGGTGGAGATATCAATGTAATAGAAGTTTTGGTTTCTCTGTAAACTCAGTTATGTTATGTAAAGACGTTTTGTTTTTAATCCCAAGTGTGGGATTTTAGTTGGGCTATAGTTTGTTCACACCTGTTAATTGTCACATTCGGAGCGTGATTTTTGCCAGCTGGTAATGGCCTTCCATGTGTGGCATGAAGAGGGGTGTGGTCTAGGACTCTGAGAGCATAAATATGAGAGCTGAAAAAGAAAAGGTGTGGTGTTCGTTCATGGCAGAGTTCAGTGTTGGCATGTGGTGTGTAGCAGATTGGAGAGACCAGAGACCAGAGACCAGAGATGGTGTGGCGGTTTGAAGCACACATATGGAGAGAAATGCTTGATGGAGATTGAACCCTAAAAGAACCCCTTGACCCTAAATAGACAGGAGAAGTAAAGGGGTCTGAGACCCCTCTTCACACTAATCTTTTCTCCTACTTAAGGTTGGGGGGGGTCGGTGGAAGGGAGGTAGAGGCCTAAACACCCCAAAGAGAGTTTTGAAAAAGACAGATACATGTGGCCTTCCACTACACATCAAGTTTCTGGGGCATCCAGTGAGCAGATTGAGCTAGAATTAGAGTCCTAACTTGGCTTCTCCCTTGGGGCTGTGTTCAGAATGGATATATTTATTTAGCTGCTGGACTGTTTCAAAATGAGTCTACTAAGGTCTTGTTTACACACACGGGTGCAAGCACTGCATACACCTGTATCTGGCACACAGCAGATTACCATGGACATACTGTCTACTCTTCTAGAGTGTGGAGGGGACTAAAGTCATGTGCCACCTCTGCTCAGCATCAGGCTGTTGGCTCCCATGATCCACAGGATCATGGGGGCTTCTCCAATGACTAATATCCTCCCTCCAAAGAAAACAACAACAAAACATACAGCGTCGTATTTTAAGTGAGTTCGTGATTTATGTCAGGCTACATCTGTAGCTACCCAGGGAGCATGCAATTTGTGGGCTGTGGGGTGGCCTTTGCTGAGGTGCTGCCGGGCTAGGTAGGTTAACAGTTTTGGACCATTATTTGGATTTTGGAGTACAAACACACACACACACACACACACACACACACACACACACACACACACACAATATTGGGTCAAATGGCAGCTTGAGCCGTGTTCCCAGATTTACTTTGGCAGACTGTGTGTTAGCACATTATTTATGAGGGCCGGTGATGGATACCGAAGCAGGAAGGAAAAGTGCAGGTAACAAGAGGCAGGAGGCTGGATGGGCTACAGAGGAGGGCTGTGCAACCTGGAGGTCTAAACCCCAGACTCCTGAAGCCACGGCGGAGTTGGGTCACTACTTTAGACCAGAACAATGGTAATTAGTTGAGTGTCTCAGGCTCATCCTCTGAGAATTCAGACAATGCTTACCTTAAGGACTGCATTTTTCAGGAGTGGACAAGATAACACATAGAGCTCAGAGCACCCAACAGGTGGGGCAAACAAGCTGAATTCACAGTGGCTATCAAGACACTGGGGCCAGGTCCAGGGGCTTCCCTGGTGGGCTGTGTTGCCATGGTTTTTGTTTCTTCTCTCTTTCTCTCCCTAACCCACTCTCCTTTTCTTTCTTTCTCTTCCTTCCTTTTCTATTTTTTATTTTTTTATTTTTTGTGATGCTGAGGGTCAAACCCAGGACCTTATATTTTCTCTACCCCCCTTCTTCCTTTCTTTCTTCCTCTCCCCCTCCTCCTCCCTCTTCTGCAAAAAAATGATCGGAGAAGAGGGAGTGAGCAACAATTACCCAGCCTGCTTCTGTAGGCTCAGGATGGTGCTCTTTGGTAACAGGCATAGAAAGGCTGAGTCTGTCTGCAACCCAGAACCACCGAGAAAGCAGCTGAGTCCCACAAGACCTCCAAACCCCAGCCAAGCTCCTCCACGGTGACTGTCTCTGTTCCTTCACCTTACAGGTCAGTGCCTACAAAGCACTGACGACAGTGGACATTTCCCATGGACAGCCAATGAGGAAAGCAAAGCCTCTCAAACAGTGAATCAGACAAAGCTTTCCCAGGATGCGGGCAGCTTGAGCGAATGGGGAGTGCTCTCAAACTGACCGATTGATTTCCTGATGCCGCCATTCAGGGGGCACTATAATTTACATTCTACCCATTCGAATGTGCTGAGGTTAAGAACCAAGGCAAAACAAACTTGATCCTCAAGGACTGAGAGAGGGAGGAAGCAGCCAGCTGTGTGCGGAAGGGTGTGTCCCTGGCGAATAAGTGGAATTCAAAACCAGCCTTCCACGGGCAAGAAGGTGAGAGGATCAGGCAAGCTGGTAAGGACGGCCTCATCCCTCCCCTACAAAGGTAGTAAAAATAGCTTTCTTTGTTGAGAGAAGGAACACACCTGAGCTGAGCGCCTTCCCCTGCTCCCACTGGAATCCGAGGAGAGGCAGGTAAATCCCTCCAGGTGTGTAGTGTAATGAGAGGGCCCACACTAATTGCCAGACTCTCCACCCGAAATCAAGGCTTTGTCTGGGTTCTTTCACGGAGAAGAAAGAGATGAAATGAGCACTGCCCTCGGAGGGGCCAGCCCAGCCCACATGAATATGTTTTGATGCCTGAGACACAAACCCATTTATCTGAGGGTTCATTTCGGTACTTAGAGCCATGCATATAACACGTTTCCAACAACATGAATTGCTACCAATTGCCGCAGCAGATTAATCTTTTACAAGCTTGTCAGTACTGAGGTGAGAGGGATCAAGGGCAGGTGAAATAGGAGACTTTGCCCCAAATGAACCTTCCAAGGACAATCAGTTCCCACATGGCATCTCCCCCACATTCGGCCTTTCTCCATTCGTGCCTGCGTGTGGTGTAGCCAGCTGGCCCCTGCCACCTCTGCCCTGCTGAGGTAGTTTCTCTGATCAGCCACCTGGGTGGGGCATGCTGCCATTTTCAGTTTGGAAGGAGAAGCCTATCAATCTGCTGCCCAGGAAGAGAGACATCACCGAATTTGTCACCCCTCCCACACACACACACACACCGCCCATGCTGAAAACATCAATCGCATCGAGGCTCATCAGAGTTGGCACCACCTGCCACTTCCTTTCTCAGCGGTAATTAACATGCTGTAGCTCACCATTGATTGATTCCAAGCAGCCTGACGCTGCCAGCTAGGTCTAAAGAAAACCCTACAACCTGATAGGATTTTTCACAGCTTTAGCAACACAAACTTATTTTTATTGCCGGATTACAGTAGTCAGGGAGAGAAGTCCTTATTCTGAGCAAAGTAGATGGAAGTGTTTGTGAGTT